>NC_091947.1:21017114-21082114 GCF_041260155.1 Ptychodera flava | reverse complement strand
ACAATTACAAATCTGCCGGGGAATATTTGACTGCCCTTTTGTGCTCGTAGCCACACACAGGATGTCATATTTTCAGAGTTCAACAGTTTTGTTGGTTCTCGTCGTCTGCGATTTATGGTCTGTCAAATAAGCCTTCGACTCGTCGTCGTTTTATTTTGCAGACATGCAATTCAATGTGACAATCGGCGGGTCTTAGACAAGAGTCGGAGACGGTCGACCTACGTCAAAAAGTCTGGAAAATCACCGATAATAAGCAGTGACGTCATAGACTTTACTTGCGCTGAACTAAGCCTCCGATACTGTACTGAAACGATACTGATTTTCATACAGTGTAGGACAGGACAAGATTGCCGAGACGGGCAGATTACGAGAACTCGTGAGCTCCTGATCGGATTTTGGGTTCAATTTGAGAAGTGCTTCGGGTCTGACAACTCTGTAGTTTAGGAATTCTTATGAATACTAATTACTTAGAAGAGGGATTTACGTTTAATATAAGCCGTGATATTGCGGTTTAGTTGGGAGCATTCATCTCTTAATGATGAGCATTTACAAATATCTTTTTTTTTCGATTTAGGTACATTGATCGGACAAAATATCAAGTCGGTGACTAAATGTTGTAAATTTTATCTCGGATTCTAAATTTATTTCGTCTAGCAATACCCGGAACCGAACAATCTTCTCACAACTCATCAATAACATGCTCGCCCGCAGGCACAATGTTGATAACACCAGCCAGCAAGTATATAGTAAACTGCAGGCTACATATGCGTTAAGTAGAAAATGCAAAACGTGCGTAATAAATTCAGCTTTTTAACGAGAAGGTAGTGATAACATCCACCGTTAAAGCATTTTGTATTAAATATGACACACTCCGTTAAACGTGAGCGGAAAACTGCCCCTTGAAAAATGTGAAAATGGGCAGGTTTATCTGTAATCGGTGTCAGCGCACTATTGAACGACTCTCCACAGGCGTGATTCCGAATGTGTCGTGATATCTCATTTTATGTGCCATAGTACGTGCAATCCTTAATTCTGTTAATTGACATCAATTTTACCATAGTAGATTTGCTAGAGGTAGGTCGACATTGGTATTCTCACGAATGTGGCATCACCAGCCAAAGTGAGTATACTCTAAAATTGGCCAATTTTTGAGTAACGGAAGTGTTTTTATTCATCATATAACTATTTGAAACCAAGAAAGAGGAAGACTTCTAAAACCTGCCATTGGTGAACAATAGGAAAGATTTTTAATCTCTGACATCATAATACATTGTGCTAATTATGCTGTACTTGACCTTGTAAATAAGAGGTTTTTCCCCCGTTGATTATCTGATTTGTTCAGAATGGCAACGTATGTTTTCAAATGAAGAAAGGTACAAGAGAAAAGACTAATCACTTAGTGATTTTTCTCAATTTTGGTTAAGGTAAAACAGCCATGCATTTTGGAATTTGCACACTTGATTTTTGCTGAAAAATTACACCAAAATTTGATTACACAGAGAAAGATGTTAATCTGAAACACACTGAAGTGTGTATATCTTTTTAACGTTATTTAAGATCAAATTCCTTTTCCTATCGGAGTTTAACTGTGCATAACTCAGCAAAAATAAAATGCGCTAAAACCTAAAACAGATGAGTGGGAGTGTAACGAGCGTAAGTACAAACGTGATCACACCTGCCGATGCTGTATTTTTAATCTCGGCACAGTTTACGCTGGAGAATATGTTAACTAAGGTTTTTGAAGATCACAATAGACATCCCTCTGACTACAGGGCTTTTATAAACACTACACCTGACCATTGATGTAAGTAAGTATCGAAAGATGACTCTTTACCAATATATTGTAGAAATGACCCTTTCTTAAATACGGCAAGATAACTGTTGGTGTTTTGTTACATTAAGAAGGTATTGATCCCAGCGTTCAAGGGTTCAGTATGCGTCGATGTCCATATAAATTACATATAATTCAGGTCTAAAGGAACACAGACTGTTCGACTAATACCAGTGTCATTTCATGACGGTACCCTGAAATAATCAAAGATGCCCGGCTGTCTTTCCCGGATATAATACAACGCAAAGCATGGACCACGGAACTATATACTCACATTAAAAAATATACAAGGTCCATTATCTTAGCGAGCAGTAAGGGAGCCTTCAGTTATTACGAGGGGATGGGAAATTAGGGGTGATCCATCATGTAAAATATGACCCTATCCAATATCTCATCTTCGACCCTGTCCTTTACACATTTGTAAACATGACCCTCCCCTTTCCAAATTTATAGCTTGAAATGACCTTTAAACTTTGAAGAGCATCATCCCAAAAACTCCATGTTTACTTCATTGTCACATCCCTTCGTTTGTGCCTGTGTCATTTGGTAACTATTCGTTGAAGTTTGACTCTGTTTACATATATACTTTAAGATGAATTGCCAATATAAAATTTGTTGAAAACTTATGCATTCAAATGTGCCTACTCATAGTCATATTGAAATTCAAGCATTTGTGAATGCACGGATATAGATAGTTAAGAATGGGGAATTATTAATAGCTTACCGCATAAACTTCTTTGTATTGTGAAAAGATATTTTCACCTGAAATACCAACACTGTTATCATATTTGCTTAACACTTACTTTTTATGCACTTCTAATCACCCTACTCTAGGTAAGTGCATTGTCAAGCGTATGTAAATGCACAGACTTAGCTAGTTTTGTGTTGGGAGAAATATTTGCTAGTAGAACATATATAAAAACACAGATATAGCTCGATTTGTATGAGGAAATTGGCATTTTAAGATGAAATTTGATATAATTTCTCGCGCATATATGCACTTTCCGTCATCATGCTCCTATTAATAAAGTACATGTGCGCTATGAGTGCAAGGCGGCTAGCGTCATATGTGTTTATTTAGCCTTTGTACGCTGCAGGTTGGAGTTTAGGTGACTGCTGATGTATATATATATATATATATATATATATATATATATATATATATATATATATATATATATATATATATATATATATATATATATATATATATATATATATATATATATATATTATATATATATATATATATATATATATATATATATATATATATATATATATCAGATAAATAGATAGATTATAACACACAATACTAGTTTGGTCTGTCCCATTCATGTTATACACATTTATATATAGTAAACAAATGAGATGTATGTGTGGAAGCACTTTTATCTAGTACTGTTGGACGGGTATTACAAGTCTTGTCACGAGGTTATTGAGAAAAATTTTTAAAATTTTGTAAACAACAAATTGACAATTTGTCAAATATAATATGTGATCCTCTCCAGGCCACATTTGTAAAATGTGACCCTCCCAAGGGCAGGTTTATAAAATATGACCCTCACCCTAATTATCCCTGCCCCCTCTCCCCCACATAATAACTGAAAACTCTCTAAATACGCAAACATCTTACTTGTCTCATGGTACCTTTCTTGGAAAATTCATGCTTCCTTAGAAGATGTTGAATTCGACTTCGAATGAGCCCAGTATTCTCCAGTTTCACCACATTCTTTCTGGTAGTTAACGTTTCGGTACTGTATAAATGTGAAAGAGGAAGTCTGGTGTTTCATGACAACATCACTCGACAACAATGTTCACGTCACGGGAGCTGAAACAAAGGCGATAATTAGATATTATTCCCTAATATTTTTCTTCGTTCAGCGAAGGAAAATACGAGTGACGTAATGACCGTGTCACCACGAAACGAAGACGAGTGGTGACACGGTCATTACGTCACGAGTATTTTCCGAGCTGAACGAAGAAAAATATTAGGGAATAATATACTTTTCACATGCACAAGCCAAGAATTCATTATTTTTTGCAAAATAAAATAAGTTTTCCATGACGATTCCGCGTTTAAACTTTTGAACTACTTTAGGAATAAATATCAGTACGCCGTGCACAAGCTGTCAATCATTTCCAGTCGTCCGTCGTGTGCGTTAGCGCTCACGTTCGTTCGTGTGTGGAGCAAATGACAGCTCTCGGACTACACGCAGGCTACCTTCCGCAAAGTTATACTCTATTTCAAAGATAGCATAGTCCTAGAAATTTATCACAGACGAAGATACGCTATTTTTCGCGAACAAATATCGACGGCGCGAACACTGTAAACGTCGCGCCTGACCTTGTTTGCAATGCGTACGGAACCCACGGTAAGCTAAGCTTATACGCGACCAGCTTCGAGTTCGTTGTTTCCGCAAATTATTCACGTATTTCCTTCGGAATATACAGGCGGTACACTCTTGTGTTTACATTGTTCGGATTAGTTATGTCGTAGTCTGTGAAAATATCGATTTCATTACATGACTTTTGATCGTGGGAGAAACATCGGCCGCCATGTTGTTTGTTTACGAGCACACCGAAGATCGACAAAAAAAAAGTCCGACGCACCAAAATTGATGACATAGACGCGGATTGTCGTGACGTAGAACGACCAGAGAATAAATCCCGTATTTTTTGTTCGGAGATGACAAACTTGGCTTGTGCATGTGATAATGTAATATTATATTTTGTTCTCGCCTCAATGTCTATAATTTTAAACCATTTCACTCAAAACGAAGCGGCCAAACTTCAAAAGCCATGAGTGAGCTCCAAACAAACATGCGCCCTGCGTACCTATAAGTATTGAAGAAACCAATTCGCTCACTTTCTCACTCTCTTGCTCTCCATGTAACAAGCTTTATTTCTTGATGTAAAGGAATTCAAGACTTGGTATTTCTGTTTTCTGTTTACAAACTTTTATTCTCGCGGCAACCTAGTCTATCGATGAAAAAAGGGAGGCTTACATATTCAATTATGGATTTTACTTTTTTTGTCGGAATCACAACAGGGAACTGCTTCGCCAAAACGACCAGCCTGGCGCCGCTGTGTCGCTTTCCATGAACGAAATTCCGTCAACAGCGCGGGAATGTAGAGTGGCGATTGCCTTCATTTGACAACTCTCACTTTGTTATTACAGAAGGTTGCCTCGTATCCCTGCTGTTTAACGCTGTTGCTATCACGACTTTTGCCTCAGATATTGCTTTCAAAGTGGAGCCGTGAGACGATACTGTGAATTATATAGATCTTCTATGAACGACGCCCGTGTCAAAAATCGCCCTTATACAATAAAGTCAAATTAGGTATAGGCCTAGTATCTGTTCGGAGCGGTGGGGATGTCAAACGAGAAACGTTTTTCAACATGTAAAGCTAGCGTTTTGGATGTTTTGCTCTCATCTAAACCTAGTACCTATCACCACACTGTATTGGGAAATTTTAGTCCAATTTGGGGCAGATCTCTAAAACTTAATTTCAATGTAAAATTTGCATTTAGACTTAGATATCAGTACATTGATATGTTAGAATTCATATATTGACCACTCTAGAGACTTAACAATCCGTCTCCCACTGAATTCTGTCATATAGACACGTTCAATAAAAGTACTAACAATTTAGTATGGAATGATTTTATTGCAGTCGTCTAGGAGAATTCGAATTGTCTGCCATACTTCACAAGCGATATTATCTTCAAGACTATTCAAGCACAAAATGTTCTGCAATGAGGGACAGATCATTTGAACCTGGGAGGGGCGATCCGAATATTATCATGACTTTTGCAGAGTATTTCAATTTTTTTAAAAAACAAAAGAGTCTGCTTTTTTAATTAAATTAAGTCATGGTATTTTTCAGAATCTTCAATTAGTTTTAGTAACCTTTTTAACCTTTGACGAGAGATGAAATTCTTACTCTGGCTTGGTTATGTGCCGCAGCTAAACATTTGCATTTAAAGGTTGAATAAGACCGTTGGAATAATATTCCAAGAGCGGATAGATTTTGCGAAATGTGCAGTTTGAATGTTGTTAGATGACGAATTTCATTTCCAACTCGTTTGCCCAATGTAGAGAGACATACGATGTAAATATATTGCTAACTTTATACTGTCTACTATTATAACCACTCTCATTCAAGCTTAAGGTGCTTCTATCTTCTGAATTCGAAAACGCCACTTCCTTAAGAAAACTAGAAAATTGATTTTTGTGCAACACAACCCAGGGGTAATGAAAATTCTGAAAAATCAGAGATACAGTTGCAAACTTTGCTTTGTTATAATATGTGTACCGTATAAATATATTTCCAATACTAGCGATCTGTATCTTATTAATGCACTGCTGTACTTTTTGGCCGGAGGCCAGCAGTGCTGATAAAAATCTACCTATCTTTCATTCATTCACAAAACAGAATATTACTTGCATAAAAGTTACGGAAAGCCATTTTGCGCCATATAAGTGACACATATCTGCATCATGTTTTTATAATACATCCATGGTCATAAACCGTATGTTAAATGCCAACGAAAGCGAACAAGCAAAAATTCAAATCTTCAGCAAAAGCAATATCTGTGAAAAACAAAATAATCCCTCAAGCACACAGAGTACGTGAGTTTCAAAAACATGTGTGACTTTGCAAAAGGACCTGGTTAATTTTCTGGCGTCTTGCTGTTTTGACGAAGTCATATAATATCAACGAAAATACTATTCTTGCGATAAATTTCTCATTTCCTATTGAATACCAGGTGTTAGCAAAGGTTACTCGAAGATTCATACAGCCAACATGAAAACATGTACGAACGTGAGGTGATAAATTGAAAGTGGAGATTATGGAGTTAATATCAGCTTGAGTACAGCGTCATCTGATCAATCTTATTGTCATTCCAAAGTTTTCAGTAAAGCCTTGACGCGGCTGTTCGTACAAATAGCACAATAGAGTATCAACGTAACACGCTACAAATTCCGGGGACGCATTCTTTTGATGTCTTCCGATGGGGAAAGATTTCGCCTGCGATTATTAATCATCGGTGATATTTCCCAGGAAGGGCATCTCACTGTAGGTCCACAAGATCTACATATAGCCGTCACATGCTGTCACGTGCCGTCTATTACTGACATCTACCACGTTGCATGTTCCTACACAACTGTGTGTCGTAGAAAACGTCCATGGAGATCTCAAACTCCATAGGCTGTTACCCTTGATATATGTTGCAGTACTGTTGTTATGTTTGCAAAACATAGCTCTTTGTTCTACTCTGAAAACATTGTCAAAGTGGCCAGTAGGCCTATAATTCAATTTTTCAAGTACAACCTGTGTGCTTGTACTGTCCCGTGTTATTGCTAACGACTGGATTTTAGTCCTGACCTAGAATTCATTTTCATCATCAGTATTTTGTATTTAAATCTTTAAATAAGGAGAAAAAGTCGAGAATAAGCTAATTTTTAGAACGAGGAAAATTATTGTGAAAATTGTACCAAAAGTTGTCCCTTGGAAAAGCAGCATGCTCTTGATGTATATATATGGCTCGCACTCTGTAATATGTGGCAAATCTTTATAAACTTAAGTAGTCTCAACCCTGGAGTTCAAAAAGTGACTTTACCTACCTAAGCCAACGAGGTGCGAAGGTCAGATTATAAATTCATGTTACGTCAAGCTATTTGATGCATAGCATACCCTAAAACTGTACCGTCAACACGATACATCGCTCATCTGTCATGGCATATGGCTATAGAATAGCAATGAAGTGCTCCTAGGGGATCTCAAGACTTTTATGGAATTTTGAAAGCTTTCCGAAGAAAACAGGGCTAGCCAGATGTTCGATGAATCCAGGCGTCTCTGAAATGAGATAGTTCACAATACAGCTCTTAAAATGGGGGTTTTGTGAATTTTACCTGAAAAGACGTATTCTTGCCGTATGAATATTCCACAGTGGGTCAACACGCAAAAATCACAAAAAGGTTGAATAACAATGCGGGTGTATGGGATGTATATTCAGAGCACAGTGTATAGACATAATGAAGTTTCATTGAGTTTCTCATTGGCAAATTTCTTGGTGATACACAACTTTTGATACAAAAATTTACAACATGAGGAGGTACGTCGAAACCCAATTGCATACACTAACTCAACCGAAACAATCTTTAATCTTGCAACTGATATTTGATATCAACTTTTTACGGGTACAGGCTGGTAGAAAGGTATGATGAACGTCTTTGAAATTAAGGTAGAACGCAACTCGGGGACAGATAATCGGACTCGCAAACTTTTACAATTCTTTTCTGAAATGCCACTTGTTGGGGTTCATTTTAAAGCTTTTGATGTAAGGAAACTTTGGACCGCCTTGTTTTCGAAATTCGACAATTTTATTTTTCTCCATACAGTTAACACAGGGATTCGGCCATTTTGAATTTTAAATATTTTAAATCTTGGTTTATTTGTCTCTCTAGTACCAAAATCTGTGTGGTTACCCTGATTTTTTTCTTATTTTGAAAGTGAATGATTGAAAGATTTCTTGAGGAAAGTTTGAGCAAAACTTTAAGTTTTTCACTTTCGAGGCGCATACTGCCTTAGGCTAAATAACATCAATGACATCTGTGCGTAGACTGAAAGCACACTCTGCTGTGACTTACCCATTCGGATGACCAACGTTACTGTAGTCGTATATCACTGACTTACAAACACAACCGATAAAGTTGCCAATATATAGATAACTTATCATTTTTAAGGTTAGAACACTTCACCGATGTAGCGTGGGTGCTATGTGTTTTATTCTTATCGCTGAAGCTTTGTGATTCCATTTGTCTATTATAAACAGAGCAACTTTTTGCGTTGCTTCTTGACTTACTAGCTAGTAATGTACGAAGACCAATATTGGTTACACCGGTTTTATTCTGATACAATTGGACAATGATCACGGTTTTCAAGTTGAGAAGTTTATCTGCTGTTGGTACTACTAAAGATAACACTTGAAAGTTTCAGAGTGTAAAGTCAGAATATTCATGTTTTCAGACTGAAATTTGTTGTCGTTTATCTTAGTCAGAGGTACTGCAAAATATCAAGACAATGTTTGGCTTACAGGGGCTAGTAATTGCATTTATTTATTTAGTTTATATAAGTGGGAGAAAGTTGCTCGGTACATCTCGCAATGTCAGTTGATTCACATGAATATCTGAGAACATTGAATGAATGTATTGTCATTTTGTGGCAGGGAGTTTCAACAATTTTGCTCGTAACAGGGTACCCAAAAACTTTGGCTGATGCAGCGGGGGTCTGTAATAGAAAAAAGCTCCACACCCCCGTTGCCATGAATTCTGCTCTTTTCCTGTGAAAAAGAAAAGATACTTGATTTAGTAGATGTACGGAAAAGCAAGTCATTACTTGTCACAACGTGTTCAAGTTCAATAGTGTCATCAATATACGAGGTATAGTCTACATTAAGCAAAGAACTCGCCTGTAGCGAAAATGGCGCGATCGAAACAAAGCACAGCCGTGTTTTTGTCAATGCGGGTAACCAGCTGTGAAATTGACACGGCACGTCAATCCAGATTTACCGCGGGGCAGCGCAGCTGTACCGAGCGAGTACATTGAGTGACACGGCCCATATTGAATTCGACATCCGTATTGCCCAGTAATTTGCCTTCGCAACCAATGGGCACCCTCTGTGAGGCAGTGGTTCCACAATGTAGCCTTGCTCCGCCAAGGGGTATTCTTGTATACTCTTGCTATGCTGCGTTCACCCTCGAGGGTAAAGAGGGCTACTTGTCGGTAGCTTCTTCGATGATTGATACGTCCAATTGAAACACTAGCCGCCTGTAAATTAGCTTTGAAACTGTACGTTGAAATCTGTCCCTGTCAGCGTTGGCGATTCACGAGTTAATGTACAGTCAAAGCTATTACCTGGTGATGTAATTGATATGCTTACTTTTTAAACTATGAAATCGTGTGCGGATAATCCTTCGTGTCAATAGCAAAAGTCTTAGAAGCGGGCCAGTGAAAGTCAATACCTTAGATCCATCCCTGCTCAATTCTGTATAATTTGATCCAAGCTACCTAAGAAAGGGAATCAGAAAGCGGAGAGTGGATTTAGCTTAACGACTCAGTTTTCTGGGGACCCGTTTGCTCTAATTACTTGATCCTTGATAGACGAACTGAACTTATTGCGAGTCGCCCACAAGCGCCCTATTGCAGGCGGCGTTTTTTTAGTCGAAACAAGGGATGACCTCTCATTACCTATGGCTGTCACACTTACTTTGCATATAGATTGAAAGCGCGTCGGAAATGGGTCACATTGACGAAGACTTTAGTTATAATTAAAAAAATAAACATGTAGGGCGCATTCCCACAATGGATACCTAATTGGTTTCTCGAACTCCGGAATTTCCAGGGAAATGATAACAGAGCTCTGTGGCAAGACAGACTTCTCTTAGATTTTTGATACTGTTCCAAATTACTGATCAATGTTCTGCCGCTTATTCACTTTTTATTGACATTTAATCAGTGGACTGTTTATCCTGTCAAATTAATGTCACTGCAAATTGCTTCCAGGTATTGGATATTTCGAAACTATTTTGTCAAGGACTACAAGTATCAGCTTTACAGGGGTCGCATACTCTTAAGCTATGTAATTGTGGTTCATCTAAACAACGGCGGGACAGACCTGCCAGTTTAAATTTTAAGAGAAATGATGTAACTGCGGGAAACAGGCTGAAAAACACAGCATTAACTGACGTCGCACAAAAAGGGCGCAAGAAATGATGACAACGTGGACGCTTATGATGACGATGAAGGAAAGCGCGCAACTTCCGAATGCGCAAACGCACTGAGAGCAGCCAAATACGACAGCGTGTCGAATGGATATATGTCTAGCCTTAAGGGACTGGACATAAATTACAGGGGGGGGGGTGGGCCGGTGTTTTTCGAAAAACCGCTGTGTAAAAAATAGTGACCCTTCAAAAGTTCATGCACAAAAATTAGTGACCCTCCCCTTATCCGTGCATGAAAATAAGTGACCCTCCCCTGTTACTCAATACCCCCCAAAAAAACCGCAATGTGTTAAAGACCCCCTTCTGACTTGCTATACTTTTTAAGTCGCCCTCCCGAAAGGAAGGCAAAATGTGGCCGATATAATGCGTTGTCCAAAAAATATCAAATCATATGTGTGTTATTCATGTAAATGTACTTTGCTTGAAGTGGCAGGTAAAAAGTGCATGCCTGTACAAAAAATGTAATTTTTAGATTTTATCGATAATGTTGATTCACTATACATGTAGTCGACTATAAGAAAACTACGAACGTGTATTTTCCAGTATAAAACTAGCTATATCTGTTCATATACAGATGTTTAATAACTGATATAGATATACTTGATTAGCATGGGTTGTTTACAAGTGCACATGTGAACAAGATATTTGATTTTGGAATTTCTGTCAAAATGTTGATCCACTATACATGGGAGTCTATGACAAAACAATATACATGGGAGTCTATGACAAAACTGTCAAAAAATTTTCAGAATTAAAATTTGCACTATTTGTGCATATATGACCCTGAATAATTGACATAATTGTGTTGATTAGAAGAGGGTGGTAACACGTGCATCTGTGTACAATAACTTTGTTTTGGAATTTCACATGAAATGTGGATCCATTATACATTGTAGTCTATGAAGAAACTATGAATAATTTTTTAAAATACAAAACTTGGCAAATCTGTGTATTTATGTATGCTTGATTTATTGATATTTATGTTCTTGATTAGACTAGAGTGATTACAAGTCCATGTGTGTGCAAGAAATTTGATTTTGGAATTTCACCGAAATGTTGATTCACTATACATGGCAGTCTATGGTGAAACCCTATGATAATTTTTTTCCAATACAAAAATAGGTAAATCTGTGCATTTATGTACACTCAATTATTGGTACTAATGTTCATGATTAGACTAGAGTGGTTTCAAGTCAATGGTTGTGCAAGAAATTTGATTTTGGCATATCATTAAATGTCGATTTACTATACATGGCAGTCTATGATGAAACTATGAATAATTTTTTTCCAATACAAAAATAGGAAAATCTGTGCATTTATGTACACTTGATTATTGGTATTAATGTTCATGATTAGACTAGAGTAGTTTCAAGTCAATGGGTGTGCAAGAAATTTGATTTTGGAATTTCACTGAAATGTCCATTCACTATACATGGCAGTCTATGATGAAACTATGAATAATTTTTTTCCAATACAAAACTTGGTAAACCTGAGCATTTATGTACACCTAATTATTAGTATTAATATTCATGATTAGACTAGAGTGGTTTCAAGTCCATGGTTGTGCAAGAAATTTGATTTTGGAATTTCACCAAAATGTTGATTCACTATACATTGTAGGCTATGAGGAAACTACAAATAACTCATAGGTTATCTGATCCTAAATTGTTATTCAAAAGTTGTTCGATCTGAAGCTTCCAGTTGTTATCGATGACACTATGCACTATTCTGAACAGTTTGTATTCTGTCAATGTCCTCAAAAAATTAAAAAATGTACATACAGCGACATGAACGTTTGACACCGACCTATACCAATGTATTGTCAATGGGAGAATGATGTCCAATAAGTAATCTCCCAAATTGTTATTGAAAGAGTCATTATAGGGGACAGTTATGCACAATAGTGTTGAATAAGTAGAAATCATGACAACTTAAATCAATGTGGCTGCTTGGATCATCAATACATTGTTTATTATACCTGAAATTTGCACCCGAAGGGCGCGCCGAAAATAGTAATGGTAGAAAATGAAAGTGCCAGGAGGTATTTTTACTTTTTTCAGTATTCCATAACGTGCACATGCAATTTCAGCTTTGATGCATGAAAAAAGGTGACCCTCCCCCATAGGCTTGCACAAAATTTTATGACCCTTCAAAAATGCTTGCGCGAAAAATGGCGACCCACCCCCAAAAAAACACCGGCCCATCCCCCCCTGTAATTTATGTCCAGTCCCTAAATCAAACCCGTCCCTTTGGTAAAGAAATATTCATTCAAAGAAGTGCAAATGCTCGTATAGCTAGCGGGGGGACGGCTGTAAAACACAATGTCACCTGCATCTCTGATTGGATGCCGCGATGAAACGTGATAACACAGGAAGTGATATGCTCATTAACCAAGCAAGAAATTGCACGCCTAGGCGATTTACAGCAGGTGGTTCCGGGTCGATTATGCGTAAAAACGCAATGCCCGGAGAGAACATGTTAAATATTAGGCTGAACAAATTCAGATATGTATTCGTCCCGTCAAATGTTATTAAATGCATTTGATTTATTTCTAATATTAATATTGAATTTCAATTATCATAACGCAAGGAGTTAATCAAAGCTTGGATTTGAAAAACCATCAATTTATGTTAGATATTTCCGATTTTTATAAATACATGAGGAAAATTTACAAGAAAAAACGAAACGTCTTTTAATTTTAAGTGGCAATAAATGTCTTGTCGAATTGCAAACCCATACTAAGTATTACTGTAAAACCATTACACGCTGATATTAGTAATTAATGTTTAAGTTACTTCTACATATATTGTTTGATGTTATTGACAACTTAACCACTCCTTTTTATACGTTTGATAGATACATTCAGTGGACTTTTAAGTCCCTGCTAAGATATAAAACTACAAAGATGCGTAAAGACTCCATGCTCACATATGCATACCCTGATGCTTAAATATGCAAATTTTTCCTTCACTTGCCCTTGTTAATTATCATTATGTTTCCTTAATTATTTGTGACACAAGCATATTGGCGGGCATTGACCAAAATGCTATGGGCAGACTTGTTCTTTACCTCGGAAGTTACACGTACATTAAACTTTTGGCGGCGCTCTTCATGTTGACAGGAAGACAGTACTAGTGAGCGAGGGCTTCCTGGTTGCGAGAGTGCAAATGGAGTGGTATGTAAGAGAGGCAAATACGTTACTGGCACTTTAGTAGTCAAGATTTTAATAGCAAGGTTTATTTCCGGCAATTTCGGTTATTTAAAAAAACATCCTTTATTGACAAGGTCAGAACAAGGACGACCAGTATTAATCTTAATCGAGTCCATTAAACCTCCAGGTAGCCTGACTCTGACCGCTCGCTATGAATGCTTGAAGAAAGAACAAAATGGCGTCATTGGTTTTACAACCCTCTTGACGCTACTTATAACAAAAACCGAAAAGGCATTCGAATATAAGATCCTTTCAAAAGACAGTATAACGCGACCCTATGTGATGTTAAAGTACGTTCGGGTTACATTGTAATGACGATTGTGGTTAATCAAGTCGCAATGACACGATGTCATTTGAAACAAGTATGGAAGTGCTGACCTTGCCCTACAAGGGTTGGAGGGGGCTAACATTTTACACTCAGCATGTGGGCGGTGTACGTTCTTCACGACAGGACGGTTTAATTTGATGTTTAAATGTTTGCAGCTTTTGGAAAGGTCCCTGATCGTTACTGTGTTGAACTTTAGAGTATTTACTACCTGGCATAATCCTCCAAAAAGACACAAGACATATACGTAAAAACTCTGACGGTACAGTTTTACCCTTCTTGTGCATTATACTGATTGAATGATTGTTGAGATTTATTTCACCGTAAAGTAAAGAGTATTAAGCGAGTCCCAGCTCGAGCACTGGGAATAAAATTTCAGACATGTACTACTAAGAAAGTGCAACATAAAAACGTACGGGGTACATTTTAGAAATTGAGTGTCGATAGCCATCGGTGCAATCCGGCTTGTTTTGTACCCTGAGTTACATCATCTGAGGCTGTGATATATTACAGCTTGAAGGTAGTACCAGGAATGGTAATGCTTGGTAAAATTTATGCTGTCGACCATACCACGTGTTTTTTTCGGAATGTGTTACAAGACTAGCGAGCGCCAAGAGAGACGAGGTGATTTTTCCCAAAGATGTTTGAGAAATTTTTGAATGGATGGTTGAAATTTACGATTCACAGCACGGACCGATAACAAGAGGTATAGTACTGCAACTGCACGGAAGAATGTACATGAAACTCACGTAGTCTGCTCAGATGCATCAACCTCTGGTGACATTTATTGTGAACACCTGTTGTGCTGTTATGGAAATTAAAATTCGAGTACATTGTTGTACATAGTTTCGCCGAGATATAATTTATTTAAAGAAAGCTCCTTTCAACGATTTCTCCGTCAATTATAGTCAAAATGAAGGATTGAGAATTCTATAGGAAATCGATAGGTCAATTCGATAACTGGAACGCAGAAGACGTGTAGAAAAAAATTGAAATCCCACCCTTAAGAAGAGCGATCTGCCAATTTCTGAACCCGTTTTACGATTCTGTGTCGTTTAAGGAATGCACAGTTGGGTTACCTGATACAGCTGGCAGTATATTTCAATACAGCCTCAATGTACAAAATTTTAATGATGGTCATTATAGCGGATTGTACAATGTTGACATGTGTGTAGAAATATGAACGCTTGGGCTATTAAAATCAACTCAATGTAAAGAGTGTGTGACAATGGCAGCCTTAAACGTTCAGTTTGCTTCAATTTTGCTCAATAAAACGCTCTGTAAACTCATTTTGAGATGGTACTGGTTCTGTGCGTTATCCTTAGGGCAAAATATTCCCGTTATTGCTGATCTTTAAGATGATATAATACGACGAAGGGAATATTCTATTTTCCATCCCGTTTTCAAAATAATTGCAACAAAAAGTTATAATTCCTCAAACATGAAACGATTTTCAGGGTATCATTTTAGATGAGAACTTATGCCTTCGGCGTAGTCTTCTTATGAAATGTTCCAAAAATCCCCTACCTTCCTACATTTAACAAACCGATGCCATTACAATCTACCTTATTGGTGAAAAAAACGCCCCCTGGTCATTTTGCTCAGCGTGCATCACACTTTCAAAGCCATGCATGTTTCGACAGCGCTGCGAGTCCGTCTGGAAGTGAAATCGGAAGAGAACAAAAACAAATCTTGGCATAAGAGACGAACCATCCCAATCGAACTAGTGTTGTGATTGGTTGGTTGGTTGGCCCTGATTTACATCAGTATGTGCATTGGCAGGTAGGCATGTATCGAATTGCGTAATTGTAGCAATTTCCATCCTGAAGTACAGCGCATGCGCATTCAATTTCTGATAATGATTTGTAGGGTTTCAAGAAATCGCGCTACAATTTCACAGGTAACTATGTCACGTCAACAATCTCGGTCTTTTTCTTCAATGTGGACCAGAATACCGTCTGGTGGGTAACAACGGGAAAAGGAGTTGTTACCATGGCAACGCAACTTTCATCTGAAATCATTATCCAACAACTACGGCACTGAATGGCAATTTCAGACCCCTTCAGATGAAGATCGATCTAGCGAGACCAACCATCAATTCAGTGAAATAAAACTCGAGGGAAATTACCAAACACGATATGCCTTGATAATTTTAGCTCCAACCACACTATACAAAACCTCAGTCGACTGGTAATTCGCTGTCGAATTAGAAATGATGAGTTCTCCATCAACAACTTTGAACGGGCCTTAAAAAGCAAAATGCAATTTAGAATTTATCTATTAATTGATCATAATTTATTGAGGGACACATTAATCTGGAACTAAAACTATGCTTTAAGAACCTTAGAGGCATCTTTTACGTATAGCAGTTAATTTGGGAGTCGGGTTTCATTAGACGTTTAATTCAGACGCGGACGCTAGTGAGCAGAGTGCCAGACCTTTGATCTTCAATTTTGAGACGGATGCGTGCAAGGCTATTGCCACGGCGTGCTTATCTTACAGCAGGTTTTGAAAATAATGTCGACCTTTTACACATCGACGCCCTTCTACCACCAAGCAAATCGCCTGTTAAATAACATTTACCGGACTGGGAGATTGCGTTTGAACGGACGTTGAAATTCTCTGTGACGTTGATTAAGTGCTGCAAATGCACTTTGGGGTGATTTTCACTGATAAGATTAAAATCACATAAATTATCAGTAATTTGCTCACTTCCTAATCAGACTTCAATACCATTCATCATCTGATAAATTCCCTTCGCCAAACTATTTTAGTCGTTATTTCTGAAACAAAGATTCATATCTTGATCGACTATCTATCAATCTATATATCCATCCATTCATCCATCCATCCACCTATCTATTTATCTATCTATCTTTCTGTCTATCATCTATCTATCTATCTATCTATCTATCTATCTATCTATCTATCTATCTATCTATCTATCTATCTATCTATCTATCTATCTATCTATCTATCTATCTATCTATCTGTCTGTCTGTCTGTCTGTCTGTCTATGAGTACAATGGCATCTCAGTAACTTCCCTATCACTCGCTCCCACCGTCCATCCGTCCGCCTATCTGTCTGTCTGTCTGTCTGTCTGTCTGTCTGTCTGTCTGTCTGTCTGTCTGTCTGTCTGTCTGTCTGTCTGTCAATCCGCCCCTTATTTATTATTCCATGCCTCTTTACGTGTATTTATCAGTCTGTCTGCCTTTGTGTCGGTGCGTATGTCTGCTTGCCCGTCTGCCTTTATGTTTGTTTGTCTGTTTTCGTCTTTACTTGCGTGTCTATGTTAAAACTGAACCAATAAACTCCAATCTGAATACTTATCACGTAACAGACATATTAAACGCAATGAAAGTTATATGAGAAACTAATGATAGATCGTGTTTACCTTTCGTTGAGACATTGGCCAAATTTAATACCTAAGTTAGATCCATGACGAACAAGCCTTTCCTTAATCGGTAAAGTATTAGAAAAGAACTCGCGCTGCAAACAAACGTATCGATAGCCTGGAACCTTTCACGTACAATTCATTTAGGAGTCAATGATTGCATATAATCAGTAAACTAGGGCGGCATTACACCGAGGTCCCTGATGGCCGCCAGTCCGTTTCTTGTCGAATTGTCACGTTTCCTATCATGAGGCGGAGCGGGTAAACATTACATTTTGCAGGTCTATACAGCATCTTGGTGCTGTGATCGATCCTTATCGTGCGACACCACGTCCGCCATTGCCGCCGGCGAACGACGGAGACACGACTTACGTTGATTCTGGCAGTCGTTCAACATATTTCAAACTTCAAAGGATTTCGTCGAACGAATGTACAGAAAGAGATAACATCTAAGATGAGCTGTGGCCCTGTCAACTACAACGGGGCCGCCGCGACATTACCGATCAAAGGTATGCCGATAGCTTTGTGTAGGATGGCGCTCTTTCCATTAATTGTAAATTTCAAACTGATGTCATCTTTCCTAAGGTTGCACAATGCTTTTATCGGCCATCGTGTACCGAAAAGAAGAAAACTTTGTGCCTTTTTATGAAAATAATTTTTAAAGGGATTTTAGATAAGATCATTAAGACTATAAAAAACATCATGAATATATATATATATATATATATATATATATATATATATATATATATATATATATATATATATATATATATATATATATATATATTATATATATATATATTGTAAAGATGAGAACACATTAAGTATGTTTGCTAATTACTCGAGTTTTACGCGATCTTCAAATACGTAGATTTTATTTTCTGAAATTTGCTTCAGGTGCTTACATATATTATAAGTATCACGTTGGGTCAAACCATTTGTGGTGGTATGTTGGATGGAAATTTGACAAGTAAAAATTGTTCTTGCGTCGGCACTTGGAGACAAACTCTGAACGCCTTTTTAACAGCTTGGACTTATCTACACTGAGGTTGGCTCTCGTATTTTCCTTTTCCCTGTTTTGAACATGCGAAACATTAAAAGGCATTGACCTCGGATGCCATCCTGAGTGTCGGCCGAATCATGTTTTTAATCTTACATTCATCGCCCCGGAAACATTCTATAAATTTGTCGATTCCAATGATATTTGGTCTGATATTTTCACCTGTAGCCATCTGCATATCCTACAAATTCTTTATTTTTACAGATTATTGGAAGTATTTGTGTATAGGGCCTACAAGCGATAACCAACTTCTAAGAGATAACTCAATCTCCCCTCGAAGATTCTATGTACCAATTCAACGAGTATTTCATTAGAAATTGCCTTATGAAGAAAGTTTATTGGATATAAGGAAACCTTAAATAGGGTGTCCAATTTACTTGACGGTGTTGACCAAATCCCTTTGAGTCTCATCCCGATGTAGACAGCTTGTCTTATAGCAGTCGCTTGATGGTTATGTTAAAGCGAGCTAAGCCATTACAGCAGCTTACGACACACATTGATAATTACAGAGAGACGAAAGGTGTCCCAAAATCCGTTCAGCGTTAATCGCGGATTAGGGCTACTGCAGCAACGTCAATTCCTGATATTAGGAGCAAGTCAACCATCTTCTCGTAAAGTAAGATGAGAACTTCGAGGGAAATGATTTTGGCGGTATCTAAAATGAAAAATCTTATCAGCACCATATGTGAACTACTGTATCGGGTCGGGAGGGGGGGGGTCAGTAAGTTTCTGGCTTTCAACAGAAGAAAGCAGCTAGTGGTCGATACATGGTGTGTGAAACCTACACGCAGTTCTGCAGCAGTGGGTTATCAAATACGTCCGTAAGATACGCAAGTGGAAAATGTCATGTATGAACTGAACTCATTATAAATTCTGACACGAGCAGGACTTTGGAGTTTAAAGCTTTATTAGTATGCATAACGTCGCTCTCTAAACATTAACCTTGGCACAACCTGAAGACAAAATTAAACAGCCCTAAGTGTATGTTTTATCGAGACAATATCTTGTCGAAAAGGCTTTCGTCATCCTATCTCTGGAGGGGTATAGTAAGATCAACATATTGTTAACGACAGTATAGCATCAAGTGAACAGGACGAGGTAAAATCTACCAGGATTCGAAATCTTAGGTATCAGCTCTATAAAATGAGAATACCCATTGTGGGCGGTATTTAACTTTCAGCGAAATGATGATACTGAGATGGGAAGACCAGCGAGGGAGGTGACATTCCTCGGCTTGATTAGTTTAGGTACCCGCTAATTAATGGCAGTGTGCGTTGGTCTTTGAAAATTGGGTACGATTACATGCCGACTTATTAAAAATGGTTATCGTTACATGCCAAGCTATTACAATTTGTCATGACTACATGCCAACTTATTGAAAGTGGTTACGATTACACGCCGCCTGAGTAAGTCGATATGCAACCGTAGAGGGTTCGTTTATATAAGGGCACGATCATGCAAGTTATAACATCATTAAGCAGGGGAGTAGATTTTGATAACGGCTTTAATGGGACGGAGTTGGCAAGTAAATTAAGGTATTGTAGAAAGAATAGTCTGTCGCCAGTCCGTTGTGCCTTTTCTTTACTATTATTGGTGTAGTCTCTAGCACATACAGGGGTGGGGGAATGCCGCACGCATAACCGCGAGCTGCTGGACACAGCCTTGTGTCTTACGGCACTCGCGGCTCGCGCCTTCGTCGCTACACTTGTGCGAGAGACTACACCAATGAAAGAGAGAAAGGGCACAGGGATCTTTCGACAGTCTATAGAAAGAATAGAGCTGTAGAAATGACAGGAAACTGAGTGACCACCCGTGTGCATGGACATCAATATTTTCTAAACACTGGTATGTCAAATGTCATTCAGATAACCTTGGGAAAGAAAGATCAATTACTTAAATAGATACCGACATGTTTGATGGAATCGGACAAAATCAATATTTCTTATTTTAGTGACATGTACAAGCTGTGGTCTGTAAAATCGTCGATATTACGTTAAGGAGCCTATTCTGTTTGTTCCAATTGATACTAGAGAGCTTCACGCCCTCCCATGGTCCTTCCGTATCATGGTGAATACATGTCAGTACACCTCCACCCCTCCGTTGTGCTCACACAAGATCCTAGCAGGAGCTAGTAAGAGGGGACTTGCAGAACACCCAAAAGCGAATTTCCACAGTAAAATATTCTGTTCATAACTTTCTTTACATTAGCTGGAAGCCTACGTTGTTTTCGAAGAAAATGTATGATAAAGTAACGCAACTCGTTGATTCTTATTTTTTATGGAGGCGGTGGAAATTAAGGGGGCTGTTTTACAAAACGGTTATGAAAGGGGTCAAATTTTGCAAAGGCAGTTTGAGAGGGGGTTATATTTTACAAAACAAAATTGCGTGGAACTATAACACTACCAAAACAGAACCGGAAAATTTAAAAACATAATAGAATATGGTTCATTATGTATGAAGCCTAGAAACAATATGAATAAAGGATTCTATCAGCAACATTGCTTGTTGTCATGGTACGCAAACGACAAACTGCACAAATTCTGGCTTGTAGCGTAATATAGAGATAGTAAATACTGGCTTATTTTTTCACTGTGACATTTCTGGCCTGAAGAGGGCTAAATAGCCTACAATTTACAAAAAGATCGGCTTTAAATAAAATTCTTTGTTTGCATCCGCGTGCTGATAGGTTTCAGAAAATGTTAAGAAAACAAACACAATGTTAACACTATTACAAATAAAATATTATTTTTCCACAAGAACCTAATAAAAATTGAGCTTATGTTAATGCACTTGTGGTTTTTGTCTGTGTTTGTTTTGTTTTTTTCCCTGGCTGGCCGGTAGGATTTTCAAAAAATTCAAGGACGGCAAACAAAGAATTTTCTTTACATGGCCTAAGTTAGAAATCATCATTAATCTCGTCTCGATTTAACGGTTTACAATCTACATCTAGACATCTTTTAAGCATACTATTTCAAATGACAAGATATAGTCCAAATGCAAAATATAGCAGTAACGCTAATACGAAGAATAGACTGAATGGCAGACACACTAATGTATGCTGAAAGATAGTTTGACAGGTGACAAGCAGATTAGAAAGTTTAACCCTTTCACCACCATGGTTTGTCCCAAATCCATTGTTTTCTATGGTAAAGTTGGACCTGTATACAGGGAACTGGGGGTGAAAGGGTTAAAGCCTCCTCTATCTGTAACTTATTGCTAGTTTTTTCAGTATATTAGCTTTCTGTGTGTCAGCTTCAGTGTCAAGTTCAACTTCCAACAGCAGAATGGAATACCAAGTATTCAGCTTCTCAACAAAGGCGATATGTGTGCAAGTATCATTGTTATTGTCCACATTTGCATTAAAGTCCGGACTAAAATTAATTTGTCAACAATAACAGTGGTCGTGCACCATACAGAGGCAATGGTTATCATCAATTTACTGAATATTTTAGGATTCTGTGGGAATAGAGCAAGAAACTGGAGTTAACTACACAAAGCCAAATTCTGAAAAATTGGTAACAGTTACAGATAGTGTACATAGTGCAAAGCAATGTGGTGGTGCTGTTAAATTCAATGGCACGTTGGGCTATATTACATTCTATTGATCTAATCATATCAATAATTTTCCAGGGGAGTCACATTTTACGATAACATTAGTGAATTGAGGCGGGGCATATTTTAGAATGAATATTTTTAGGGGTCAATTTTTATTATCTTACATTTCTTAAATTCCCCCTCCCTTCCCGTGAATAATGAAGGCTCCCTAATGCGATTGAAAACTGTCTGCCATATCCGTGCAAAATTATTATGGTTGGACTATTCATGGCACGCTCACTTCTATGATTGGGCTTTACGTGGTTCAACAGCGTAGATTAGTTTATTGATCAGAGGGGTTTCTATTGAGAAACTATCATTGATAAGATTAAGTTAAAGAGATCTAGTTGTCTAAAGGCGACTGCCCGCTCTACTGAGCATGTAAGAAGACAACACGACATGGCCACGTAGCTCTCACACAATATCAGCTACAGTAGACGCAAACGAAAACAGCCTCGGTGGTGCGCTTGTTGTCCTGGGCCGCAGACAAGTAATATTGTAACCAATTCATCAACCGTTTGTCTCGGTGAACAGAGATTTGCTTCGCTGATCCTTGAATATCCTGGCAGCACAGTTCGAAAACGGTATTGGAGTTTGCTCAAATGAGGATAAATGTGAAAACGATTTTATCTGCGGTTCGGAAAAAACAGCCAGCTACATCTCAACCGTTTAGTGTCACATTTCATGTCTGGCGTGTAGTAACCATAGAGATGTGTAGACTAGACATAAAGTATTATTGCGCGCGTTCAGCCACTCTTAGAATCTAAAATCAATGAGACAAGTTCCTGACTTTAAGAAACTTATCTTCGTCGCGGACGTGTAGCAAAGGCAATCGGGCAACAACTCGAAGGCAACGTAGCCTTAAAAAGCTACGAATTAGGCATAAAACGAACTTAAGGTAGAATGCGCCTCGGGGACAGATATTCGGACTCTCAAATTTTACAATTCTTTTCTGATATACCACATGTGGGGGTTCATTTTAAAGCTTTTGGTGCAAGAAAACTTTTCATCGGCTTAGTTTTTCGAATTCGAAAATTTTAGTTTCCCCTATAGAGTTAACACGGGGAAGGTGGCCATTTTGAATTTTAGTTATCGGTAAATTTTGGGCTACTTTATTCTCTAGTATCAAAATTTGCACGGTGACCCCAAATATTTATTCGTGATTTTGAAATAGGATAGTTGAATGATTCATTGGAGAAAGTTTGGGCAAATGTCTAAGTCTCTCATTTTCGAGGCGCATGCTACCTTTAGCGAGGATGTGCATGAAATGTTTGTAATTCAGCCAATTTTACACGGAATCTCTCTTACAAAGGTCGTGTGATCGAGCCTTCACCGGGCAGTGAACTCCTTGAAAACATCATGTCGGCAATATGCAAGTTCTATAGATCGGTAGATCCCACAGATTCGATTTTGGGTACGACGCACGGTTGTACACATTCTCTCTTCGGGAACTGCGTGTACAGATGAAATCACCGATAAGATATAGAAAAACCTTCGTCCTGCCACTTCGTCGTCATCCTTCATAGCCCTTTTTCTATTTTCTCTCTCTTTCTTCCTCAATAGGAATAATATTTCTTTCAGGTATTACTCTCAGCCTCCGATTATCTAGGGAGTCGATATTGCATTAAGACACAGCCCGGATGAAACTACACCCCGGGACAAGTGAACTAGGGTAAGCTCTTCCCCGAGTAGAACTTTCTATTCAAACCTATATTCTACATTTCAGTGAGTCGTTAACCGAGTAAAAGAACCGTATGTCAATAGCTTGCTGTTTATGTATTCGGCAACTGCATCATTTTATTTTCGATTGTCGCTCTCCGTTGTCGAGAAGAGTCCGGGGTCTTTGTACTGTTCAGCCGGAGAGACAGACAAGTCCATGCATGCATCAAGTTATTGCGGCCAAACAACACTTGATTGAGGCAAAACGGAAGTTTCATTTGTCATGAATTTATTTATTAATCATATGATGAGAACAAAAGGCATTATCAGGCGTGAACTCTAGGCGTGAAGAACTGAAAAATTACTCTTCAATCGCCGGGAATGCAAATTTCAATTACGTTCATTTACTGTGATTTGGAGCTTAACGCAACCAGTCAACAAGTTTACCAAAGCGTGAGAGATCAGTCTATGCATCAATCCATCATCCGTCCATCCATTAAAATACCGACAGTACATACATACATACATACATACATACATACATACATACATACATACATACATACATACATACATACATACATACATACATACATACATACATATTGGTTGAAGCGCGATAAAATGAAGCCCTTGCAAATTCCTCACCTCTTAAAATCACCCGCAGATTGTCGACAGCACTTTAAATCTTTCATTTCTTGTGTCTGATGTGAGATAATCGGATTGTTTAAAACGACTATCACATATAGGGAAGAGAAAACAGCGTTTAGCCATTAAAATGTCATCTCCTGCCTGTAAGCAACTTAGAAGACAAGCATCAATAACAGATAATTGCCTGACATTAATATTCATAATTTTTCGCTATGTTTGTCCAGGGCAAGGACGATGCAACCTTGACTTGAACGAGTTTGATTTTCTCACACCAGACAGATACTGCATTTAAAAAAGCTCACCAGTTTGATGACGCAAATATAAATCAAGTAATATAAATAACACGAGTTAGTGACTAATTTCTTATCAACCATTTGTATCTTTCAAGTTGAACTCCGTGTATAAGAATTGCCCTGTAGGCGGTTAATAGAAGCATGTATGTCGCCTGACATAACCTTTGCGTCAATAAGGAATAGATTAGATACACCGTAGCTGGCGCTATGACAAGACTTTGGCTAGCATTCTCACAATTTTGAATGTTTAACTTGCGGTTCACCCGAGATGATAATACATAAGATATAGCCATTTCCCTTTACATCAGTCTGTCCATCGTAATTGAAACAAGGGGGGGTCAGTCGATGAAAGAGTGTGGAAGGCAATGTGTTATTAGTAGGACACACAACACACGTCAAAACGATAGAGGCCTTGAAATAGCACATCATACAGTCCTCTCTACAATACAATATTTTTATATCATACCAGTATACTGATGGCGCAAATATAGCGATCCGATTGGTAGATACATGTAAACAACTGTGCGATATTCAGGACATAGCACGGGCGAACTGTCAGCTGGAGAAAAAAAAAATATTTTGAAGTTTCACGTGTGAATTTCAATATACTGCTATGATATGAGAGTGATAAACCACCTCAGGAAACTGAAGGGTATACCACTCGGTTCTGACCGATTCATTTATTGCACTCTCTATCTCTCGTGCGTCTACTGTCTCTAGGTGTGGTTTATTGCTTTAATTTCTAATGCGAAGTGATCTTAGCGAGAACGAGGAGAGGTGTCAGGAATTCGAAGACAAAATGGTGGCCAATGAGACTTTCTTTTCTTCGCTGCTGATGTGCAGCGTGCTAGTAAGGTTATCTCTGATTGGTCCATCGTCACTATTCACAGCGACTTAGGGAGTCTATTTGTATTGTTTTAATCATAACGGTAAGATCCAGCTACCCAAATGGATAACAGCTTCTTAGATGCTGCACATTAGCCCTTTCTTCGCTATGTAGATGAAAGCGATCGAGTGTTGACAGGGCACCTTGGATGGAATGTTAGGTGGATGTCACCTCCACTCCGGAAATGTTTGTTTCCCCGTCCGGAAATGCCGGTCAAATATCCAAGTTGTATGTTACGGGGACAAAACAAATATAATCAGTGTCATTCTGGACAAATGGTCAACCTCACAAAGCGTGTAATGCAAGTAAGATAAATATCAGCTGGATGCCACACATATAATGGCATGTTTGCTTTCTCTCCTTTATAATTAAACCTTACAGATTTTCTGTTAAAAGATGTTTAATATTGCCATGAAATACAAAATAATGCATACGCAACTATTACAGCTGGATATATGTCCATAATAACATTTGGGAAGCTGAAACCGCGACGACTGCTCTTGTGAACAAATATCAGAGGTCTGAATAAAGTAGAATAGAATAGAATGGAATAAACAGAAAAGAGAAGCAGAGAGGATTAGATTTGATTTAGATTAGATTAGATTAGATTAGATTAGACTAAATTAAATTAATTTAGATTAGATTAACTTAGATAAGATTAGATTAGATTAGATTAGATTAGATTAGATTGGATTGGATTAGATTAGGTTAGATTAGATTAGATTAGATTAGATAAGGTTAGAGTAGATTAGATTAGATTAGATTAGATTAGATTAGATTAGATAAGGTTAGAGTAGATTAGATTAGATTAGATTAGATTAGATTAGATTAGATTAGATTAGATTAGATTAGATTGCATTGCATTGCATTTCATCAAAGTTTTAGTTCTGAATAGTCCTAGCAAGAGTCATGACAACATTTGTGAGATTCGGTCCGATAGCCTGACGCCTGATGAGTTTAATCCCCGCACGAAAGATACCGTTGATTGGAAACTTGCAATTATCCTCGCCTTCGGATTTGGTACTGTGCATACACCTTCGGCGGCACAACACGTGTGTCGTCGATTATTAAATAAAAACTGCCTTGGGATGTTCCACGTAAATTGGGATGGCTCACTCAATTAACCTGACTGAAAGTGTCTTCCCATACCAATGACAAGGGTCAGACAGACGCCCCGATTGTAATTGGAAAAGATCATACACTGAATCACAAAGGGACGTGACGTTCAAATTTCTCAATTTGATTCTACAGGTTATTAATGATGTCAAAATTTATTAAACTGTTTGGTCGATTTTAAGGTTACGTACTTTGAATAGAAACGTGACGATTGCACAGGTCTTTGCTGTTTTTTCGACGTACTATACAACGTGTGCATGATCCAATTCAACGATACTTTCATCCTTCTAAATTTTATTGACCTGACATGTCGGTGTGAAGTTAAGTTCAGAGTCAAAGTTTCCCATACGGGTGAACAGGTGCAACCAGAAGATTTCTTGACGAAGGCATAAATTGTCTGATTGCCCTTCTAGATATAATCGAGTGTCAAAATTAATTTCCGGCAAATGCCATTTATGTTATATTATTCAGACAATCTCTCCTGTGTTTTCAAATTTGAGTTGATTGCAAAATGACGTTCAATAGATAAAAGCAACAGAAACGAAATTTCGAATTTATAGAAACAGATTAGAAAGTAACAAAATATCAACGCAAGACGTCGACATAAAAATGACAAATATTGTAATTGAGGCAGATTTTCAGCTAGGAAATGGATTTAATTATAGCGCCATCAGCGACGGAATGAGCACTGATTAAAGTCAGAATTCCGGGAACGATGATTGGCTTGCCAATAAGGCCCGCATCACAAAGATTTAAATCTTATGTGTTTTCGGTTTGCAACAGTAATTTAACGTTACTAATATAAGCGTCCCGTAAAAAAGGACTTTACAATTATTTACGTATTATATTTTGTATATTGCATGAATGTTATAGTTATAACATTGAGCCGGCGGCGAAGCGAACAGACTTGCAGCAGACATATCTTGCAAACATACAGTGCGCACATTCATACACTCACGCACATTCTGACACACGCAATACAGGAAACTCCAGAAAGACAGAAGCATTATATACATATATGGTTACATGGATAGGAACATAGATGCAGGTATGCATGTGCATGGCAGACAAAGAGACAGACGATGGGAAGACAGGCAAACAGACAGACAAACAGACAGACAGACAGACAGACAGACAGACAGACAGACAGACAGACAGACAGACAGACAGACAGACAGACAGAAAGCAAAAAAAATTGAGGCAGCACCGCCCGAAGACAATACATGTTTTGTTTGTTGTCTGTTGTCTTGCAACTTATACAAAGCTCACTAAGTATTTTCCTCTTTCTTCTGGCTGTATTTACGATCAGAGAAATATTACCTTAACGTTAATGTCACCCTTAGCATCCACCAATCATTTTAAAGGAAAAATCGTAGCCTGGCTATAGTTTTACTGTAATCTTTACTATTTATTCTTGTCTTTAGGCTTTCGCAATCGGTACCCATGGCACAGTTTCTCGTCGGCGACTTCAATGGGACGGCACCTGACAACCGTCCATCCATATCGATTTTTGCTGCTCTTGTACACACTGTTCGTGACTTTTTTCTCATATATATATATATAGCGACTGGAACAGCGAAGCCACATAAAATCGACGCAATTGCCTAATGCGGGTATGATATGGCGAAACGCAATATTAGTAGTGCTGTATTGCTGTTAACACAAAACTATAAACGGGATATACAAATACGGATCGCAACGGGAAATGTCGTTGCTATTGTGACAATTAACTTAAGGTAGAACGCGCCTATTCGGACTCTCAAACTTTTCCAATTCTTTTCTGATCTACCACTTGTGGGGGTTCGTTTTAAAGCTCTTGGTGTAAGAAAACTTTTCACCGGCTTAGTTTTTCGAAATTCGAAAATTTTATTTTTTCTCTATAGAGTTTACACATGGATGGCGGCCATTTTTAATATCAAATATCGGTAAGTCTCGAGTAATTTGTTTCTCTAGTTCCAAAATTTGCACCATGACCCCCGATTTTTATTCTTGATTTTGAAAGAGAATGGTTGAACGATTCTTTGAGGAAAGGTTGAGCTTAAGTTTAAGTCTTTCACTTTCGAGGCGCATACAACCTTAATGAAGTAAGTTACTTGTCATGCTTGTCCATGGAGCAATGAATAAAGATTAGATAAGGCGGTTGCGCTGTGGCATTTTGTAATACTGACGTGTTTACCCGAAATGTATCATGGCGTTTTAGCATTTTAATCTTTAATTCCAAAATGCTAAGGCCTCAGCCCATTGCATGAAGAAAGAAAACATACATATACTCAGAGAAAAATATATATCAGACAACAAAAGACTATTCTTGAGCTTGTATAAACAATTCTCGTTTCTTAAAGGATTTATGAACAAAAACAGATAGTTTATATTGTACATCCGTTTCTTTACATCTTAACAAAGCAAAGCACTTGTCTTGTGTCGGAAAAACACGAAATTTCTGTGGTATAAAATTGATTCTTTCTAACTCGTACAAAGGACAAAATAATAAAAAGTGACATTCATCTTCTATGATTGTAATACCATTACCTTTACAATATGGACATATTCTGAGATCTATGGGAATAGGTGGTGTACAATGACGGCCAGTTTCAATTGCTAGTTTGTGGCTGGAACAGCGCAATTTCGCCAGATCCGATTTGAATTTCTTTATGTGAATATTTGACAGATATAACTCGGGCTCAAGCATAGATTTGAAACCTTCGTAGCTGCGTAAACGGGAGTGATTATTTATGGAATAAGACCACTCTTGCCTGTAGCAATCTTGTAGTCTAGTGTGAAATAATTTTAAAAAGATGCTAGAGTCGCCGACCTGCTGCTCATACCAAACTACACCAAAACCATAACGAAAAAGTAGTTCCCTTATTTTGGTTGCCCAGGTGACCCTTCCATTAGAATCAAAAGTTCTAATCATTTCGTAACAGGCCTTTGGGTATCGTGAATTTTCCATTTCTATTAATTTCAACCAGTATGCAATGCAACGTTTCATGTATGTACAAGCAAGAGGAAATCTCCCACACTCTCCCAGAAGTACTTCTGTGTTGACACTGGAATTTACACCCAAAATAAATCTACAAAACTTAAATTGTATACGTTCTATTATTGGGGAGTACTCATAACCCCAGATTTCTGAACCGTAGCAAATAATAGGTAAAATACACGTATCAAAAAGTTTAAACGCCTGAAGTAAAGAAAGACCACCTAACTTATTAATAACAATCTGAATCTGGTAGAGGGCTTTGTTTCCTTTCATAACCAAATGTTCTTTCGCCGGTGACCAAGATAAACGTGAGGACAATATGATTCCAAGATAGTTGTAATGCTTAACAACATTGACAGGTGTATTCATATAAAACCACTTCTCGTACCGTTTCAGTATCCCCCCATTTCTAAAAACAATAATTTTTGACTTGCCAAGATTTACAGACATTTTCCAGTGTTTGCAAAATAATTCCAGCTGATTCAATTTTCTTTGTAGTTTTATCGGCAAATCTGTGGCATCGGCCACATCATCTGCATACATGAGGATACTCATATTATTAAAATCATTGTTAACAAATATTCCATCACGGTCGTTCTTGTCTATGTAGGATTCAAGTTATAAATAAACTAAATAGTAAGGGACTGAGCATGCAGCCCTGTCGTGTACCAACCTTACATTGAAAGTATTCTGTAAGTCCACCATTGCATAGAACACATGCTTCAATATTTTCATACATGGATCTGAGGACTTTCAAAATATCACCGTGAACCCTATAAGATATTAATCTGTACCAAAGATATTTATGTGTAACATGATCAAATGCTTTAGAAAAATCAATAAATATACTATATAATCTACCTTTTTTGTGGTAAGTACTTTAGAACTAGACACTGTAAATTAAAAATGTTATCTATTGTGGAATAACCTTTACGAAAACCTAGGCTTCTGTAATGATACCAGCTTCTTTTGTCCAATTTACCAACCGATTATTACGTATTTTAGTGAATATTTTACTCTTGCAAGACAACAAGGAAATGCCACGAAAATTATTCACATCTGTGAAAGCACCTTTTTTGTGTAGTGGGTAGATGATTCCCCTACTCCAAGTACTTGGAAAAGAACCTGTCTTCAAAATAACATTAAATAAATCACAAAGACATTGAAAAAGAACATCGTGACTGTTCTAAAACATTTCATTTATAAGCCCATCAGGGCCCGGCGACTTTTCATTCTTTAAACCATAAATGCATTTACGAATTTCCTCAACTTTAATATTCTCATTTAATCCCAGTGGAGTATTATCTTTACACAACTCACAAGCTGTGTCATGATGAAGTAAGTGTTGAGAAATATTTCTATCAAACTCGGAAGGTACCATATCTGTAGAAATAGTAAACAAATCTTTAAAGTACTTTAACCATGTAGTGGAGCTAATTGTGTTATTTACATAATTTCCTTTGTAACCTTTAAGTTGCTTGACCGTTTCCCAAAATTTGGAGTGGTCGTTCATACTTTCAAACAAGGCATTTCACCGGTTTATTCTATATTCGTCTGCTTTAATTTTACAAATATTTTTAAAGTTTTTCCGAGCATCAATATAATGTTTAAAGTCCCTTTGATTATTAGATTTACGATAGGTGTTCAAACATTTAAATTTCGTCTGTCTTGCAACATCACAGCATTTATCCCACCAAGGTTTGTTATTTTCAATTTTGCGTGTAGCTTTACTGCTTTTTGAAGACACAGCCATGTCAACTCCAGCCCTGGAATAAATCTCTGTTAAAATATTCACGGCATTTTCTATGTTTGATGCGTTCAAATCTCGATAAAAATCGTCAAAATGTTGAGCCGTCTCGGCTTGTAATTTCCATTTAAAATCATCAAGTAAATTAGCTTTCCAACGAAATTTTTTCCAGGGTTGAGTCCGCATGGAATCCTCAACACTATCAGTTTGTAACTCTAGATCACTATGAAAGTGCAAGTAACAACAGACTGGGAAGTGATCTGAAATGTCCAAGGTATCGACAATAAAATCATTTACATATTTAAATAAGCTTGTACTAAGTATTACATAATCAACTGTGCTTGACCCATTGACAGTACAGCAAGTAAAATTTCCATCTTTGTCACCTGGAAATCGTCCATTGGCCATGTGGACATTCTGTTTGTAACATAGTTCAACTAGTGAACGACCAAAGTTATTCACAACTCTATCCCTAGATTTTCTGGGCATTTCAAAGTCATCAATGTCATAGTTAGTTTGAAACAATGAATTATCTTCCTCATTTTCAACAACGTAGTTTATCAAGTCACCAACTCTCGCATTAAAGTCACCCAGTAAGATAAAATCACGACTTTGAACTTATTTCAGTGATATAGTTTTCAAGCCGTACAATGCAAGTTGGTTCACCTTCTCTATAAATTGTTGAACCTTCAGGTGAAATGTACACACCACATAAAACAATATCTCTTAAAGTATGAAAAGCATTTTTATCAATTCATAGAAACACACCATCAACAGACATAGATTCTTTTGACGTAACGATCAATTTCTTTCAAAATAAAAACACAGACACCGTCAGAATTTCTACCCATCTTTTGATGGCGTTTCCTAAAACAGAATAAGATACATGTGATGGTAACCAGTTTGTAAAATCATCATCTGATACTGCCCAGGTTTTTGTAATACAGCATATTGTGAATTTCGAAAAATAGTGTTTTAGTGCAAGATCATAACTGTATTTTTTCAGATTTCTAGCATTCCAAGCTATAATTGAGCGGGACTTTCCGAAAGAAATGCAATGCGAATTTTTGTTTGAAGAATGTATTTCTCTCTGAGAACGATTAACTGTGGGGGCTTGGCCACACCTCTAAATACAAGTTATTTGTTTTTTCATCGAATGCAAATTTTTTTCCCTCGATAACAAGTTTGTCATAAGATAAATGGCAACGTTTGCCTTCTTCTCTTGCTTTGATGAGAAATGGAATGAGTTCTTTTCGGCGTCTTCGGACTTGTGGTGGAAAGTCTTCACCCACGCTTATGTCAGAGTCTCTTGATAAGGTGTTACGGGCCTTTTGTAGTAACTGAGAACGCGTCTTATATGACAAAAAATTCACGATAATCGGTCGAGGGACATCTTTTCCTGTTTTAATATTCAGTCTATGAGCTCTTTCAATTTGAATTTCTTTTTCATCTTCAGCATTTTCCACACCTAGTTTCGTTTTTAATGTTTCTCTTATTGCTTTCTCACAATCATCCCACGTCTCACCTTTTGATTCTTTTACTCCCCTGAACATTCAATTGTTCCGAGATGATTGAGAGCGTTGTCCTGTAACTTCACGTTCCAGTTGTTCGACTCTTCTTTTCAATTTTCTGTTTTCTTCTATCAATTCATCTTGTCTCGACTGAATATCCTTACCTGTTGTTGTAACACTGACGTGTTTACCCGAAATGTAATAGGGCGTATTAGCATTTTGTAATAACTGACTCATTTTGTAATAACGTCTGCAGTATTTTGTCATAAAACAGTCTACGCGTTTTGTAGCAAGGGTGTCACCATTTTGTAGTATTCGCAATTTTTAACAACAGTTCACGCATTTTGCAATAGTTTTAAAAACTGATCCTACTTTTAAAGCATTAACAGATGTTTTATTGACTTTGGAATGGTATTACAAATTGTGTGTTTACTCGGTAAGTGAATACTAAAAGTTGATCGCTCCATGACTTCCATTTGAAATCAGACAGACTTAATTTTTGATAGCTGTCTATCAATATTCTTACTAACTTATCATCCGAGGCAGGTAACGACTAGATTTTAACTGGTTTATTGTCATATATTTGAAACAATCATTGGTATTACACATTCAGTTGATTTATTCCCATGGTTATTCCAATTATCCCTAATTTAAATTGAGGATAACGACGATTGTTTTTGACATATTGCAGACAACCAGCGTTCATCAGGTAGACACTTAGATGAAGTAAAATATACTAACATAAAATAAATTATTTTACATCTGCCTTCGCAAACATTAGAATCACGCTTCCGTAAAAACTGGGTACGGAACGGGCATACGATAATCCCTTTACTTTAATATTTGATGATAAACATTGCGTCATCGAACATATTCAATAAAGGGAAAGCAACTCCACGCATCGCTTATATCTTGGCTGTTTGCGTTTAGTGTTCTGCTGTCTTGTGTATAGAACTGACAAGGCCTGGCGATACACAGCCTCAATCTGCGTGCAAGTGTACAGTCTCTACTCCAGAGTGGAGAGAACGCGTAGTAAGATCCTTTTGACGCTATGTTTCGAAAGTTGCCAAATTTTCTTCATCAGTCGCCTCAAGTTCACCTTCAATGGATAAATTGTGTGAAATAAGTGTTAGTCTATGCATCACTATGTTGTCCCACTTGAAGTTTGTTCTCAGTTTCACTTCGGAAGCTTGGATGTCTAATTTTTGCTCTACTGTGTTCAGGTTAGTGTCCGTATTGTGTTTACTAGTTTGAAAGATAGATATCTTGTCATCAATAATCTTTACGGCCCTGATACGGCTTTTGCGGCCCGAGGTCGTACGGCGGAAGGGCCCGAGCGTGCGAGGGCCCGTACGCCGTACGACCAAGGGCCGCAAAAGCCGTATCAGGGCCGTAAAGGTTTTATCATATACCTTATGAAATGGTAAATATGTAGTTTACATAATATTCAACATTGTTTAGGAGATAAAAATGCGTGCGATATCAAAGATTCATCGCCATTTGTGTAAGTTTTTCAGAAAATACGATGACCGCTTCCCGTCGCGGATTGACATACATAATGACGTCATTTGTTTACCTGCAGAATTCTAGAACGCGCAAAGCAACATCCGTACTGTACGTGACCAACAGAGATCAAGGCTGAAATCGAGGTGTATGGAGGACAAAAGCGTGTTGTCAGTTTCTGGTAATTTTTACTGAACAGGCACGCACTTAGTATACACAGGATTTCACTAGAATTTAGAAATAAAAGCCGATGTCACCTGCACGGCCCCACTGTCGCCACGCGCAACTACGATCTGAGTGAGCAGACGTTTTCCTAATCTCGCGCTGGCTTTGTGTACGAATGGAACGTTTGCAGATAGCAACGCGCGTAGTAACCAGAATCGAAATAGTTCAGAAATGCACGCGATTGCCCATATTTGGGCACCGGGCCGGGGCGTGATACGTAAAAAAAATGCACGGATCTGAGGGCGCTTTCTCCCATAGCTTTACACAGGCACGTGAATGTAGGTATATGATAACAAGTTTTATATCGTACATTTCTCTTATAAGGTTTATGTTTTTTCTCCGAAAAGTCGTCATTTGACTGCCGCAAATTTTGTGTGGTATCTCTGGTTGACAAGTTATTTTTTACGTTTCCTTATTGTATAATCAGTAGTGTACAGTCTGAATGTCATTACGCTTCCTCTATCTAACGGTTTGATTGTTATCTCACCGTTTTCTGATAGTGTTCTCAATGTCAGAATGTCGCCGTGCCTAATCAGTTCTATACACAAGACAGGGAAACATAAATACACACTACCACACATTAAACGCAAACAAACAAGATATGAACGATGCGTGGATTTGCTTTCCCTTTATCCATTATTAAATATTGGTTGAAAAGTGTTTCAGGGAAAGAGCAGAGCTACCTTAGTGTAGTTCCAACTGCCTCGCATTTGGTTTCACAAAAAGGTAAACCGGCTTAATTTTTGTCCGAACAACGCCCGCTGAGGCTGATTTGGTAGAAGTGCGTATCACTTATTCTGAACTGTTCGTTACAGTGTTGAAAGCCTTGATTTGACTCTGGAAATAAGGAAACCAACGCCATTGGACGATTACTTTTACTAACCATTACAAATGTCACTCATAATTGTAGAACTAATACTGGGAATCAGTTGAACTCGGACCCCTTATCTGGCGTTATTATGATAACCTAGAACTGGTAGTGAGATATAATCTCGACATTATTATATGCTATTAATTTTTTACGTATTCAGAAACCACTATTTTATAATTATTACAAAATGTGTGAACTATTGGCACAAAACGCGTTTTATTACAAAGCGCTGATACCCTTATTACAAAGCGCGTAAACAATTTTTCATTGCAAAATGCTGGTACCCTTATTACATTTTGCGTAAGTTGTTACAAAATGCGTCATATTACAAAATGCCGCAGTACAGTGGTCAATGAGCGGATGTAGAAAAAGTGACTCAGATGGATGGATGGATGGACGGACGGACGCGCATTACAATCGTGTTTTACCTTCCACTAGTCCCTACCTGTTAACGTCCCGAAATGAGACTCAATAATTGGCCCTATATTGCCAGCTCACGTCCTCCCCGTCCATCTGTTCAGCCATTGCGATTTTGGGAAGCACCTTGACTGTTATCCTTAAATCTCCGCCTTGCCTGGAAGGATTATATCTGCAAAAATACGTGACTTTTCTCTAATACAGTCATGCAAGAGGTCAGTTAAATGCCATATGCGTATCGTGATCTACCAAGGAGACATGCTTACCCGTGTAAAATATTATATATGTACATCTACATTTGATTTGGTTGCAATGCATTGTGGATGCAACATGATAATCTTTCCTAACGTTTGTGTGACACGAGTAGTCATTCAATGTACCATGCGTGATGTGTAATTGATTTTGTTTTGCTGCATGATCCTATTGGGCGGTAACGCAAACGGAATCATAAACAGACATGCTGATTGGCGTATTTCAAATTCACTTGGATGACATTGCTTTGTAAGGTACAGATTTTTACACCCAAAGCCGCCACCAGTAGTAATCTTTTTTAATGTGCTTGGTTATACTCAAAATGTGCATAAGCGACGACTTTGAAATTTCAACTTTCAAATCTGAATGGAATCAGAGTCGTCAAATTGTCAGCTTTTCTTGTATCTGGTGTCCTTATATACGATTCTCAGATTCAAATATTCAGCATTCAGGCTTGCGCCAACTTTGCTTGGTAAATCAAGTTGACTTTAAAGGGCCAGTAACTCTAACTTTTTATGATTTTTCATATTATTTCAATTGCAAGTTCTTGTTCTACGCCAAAAAGCATGGTGAAATATCGACCATTTGGCTTGTAATTGTAGCACTTATGCGTGTAAAATGCACTGTTATTATTTACATTCGAATTCTCGTCCGGACCAGAATTCGCTGTATTCGTCAACCATTATAGTGCAGTCTACACATGCGCAGGCTGAGTTAACAACCAGTCTGAGAATACTGTGTATCTCAACATGCTTTAAGGAGTAAAAGAAGAAATTATTGTTGACATTAACAACAAAAATAGACGGAAAAAAATCATCAAAATTTAGAGTTATCGGCACTTTAAGAAGTTTTTCACGATTCAAAGAACACTACAGCTTATAGATATAACTGGATTTTCAAATCAGAAATCTTCCCATTTTAATACTGCTTAAGGCGTTATACGTATCGATCCACTATCACCAGTGGTGACTGTGCCTTCAACAGTGCCTTGATTACTTTCTTTTAATAGTTTTTTGTCGCCTTCATCGACTAGTTGTTCTTGCACATTATCGAAGACAGAAATTCTTATGTTTAGTAATACCGCACCAAATTAAATGTTCTATCTTGTTCAATTCATCATCCGGATGTCTTCTTCCTTACGCTTAACTTTTCCATCAATAAGATTGCATAAATGATTGTGGATATATTACTTTGTTAGGAAGATATCAAATATTGTAAACGTCACTTATACTGTGAACATGATATTTCCAATTAACTGCACAATGTGAACACCGTCAGGGGATTTAAGCAGGAGTTTTGGAATAAAATCTAAAAATGGCGACTCAACGTATCATGAGAAAAAGAATTTATCAATTTTATAATAGAGTGATGACCAGAAACCACGCAGATGTTGGCTTATGTAGTGCCCGACAAGCTTGGGCTATGACAACTGTATGGCGCCACCAACGGCGATGGACTACGATTGAACCTCTGTGAAACACAAAGTATGTATATGTGTATGTATGTATGTATGTATGTATGTATGTATGTATGTATGTATGTATTTATTTATTTATATGTGTGTGTGCAATGTCCTCGCGTACATGTAGTATGCATGGATGTGTGTCTGTCCGTCTGTAAGTGATGTTTCGCATGTATAATGTAAAATATGTAGCCCATCTATTTTGCTTTTATATCCATTCAAAATTAGCTTTTTACATTCGGCGCTTCGTCTATTATTTTGCGGTGCGTTGCGGTGCATATAGATATTAATTTGTGTGTCTACCGCCAAGACACTTGTACTCTCTTACCGTGTTGTGTATAGGGGATTTCATGCTGTGATACTGCGAGCAACGCGGCATTTCAAACACACTTGTGTTAACAACTAAGTGCTCCTCGCATGTCAAATCTGGTCAGACGAATCGGAATTTGATGTTATTACATCGCGTGGTGTACGGCGTTACAGTTTAAAGGAGAGTGGTGCTTTTATTTGTTTTCCAACCGGTTCCATTTCAAACGCATGAATGCACGTATCGCAGACACGTCGACGGTAGGTTTTACGCTCACAGTCATTGAGTAGAACTGGACGCCTCTCGAGGTGTTTTCAAGTTCTATGACGCCCGTTAGATCATTGGTTTCAGTCGCCATGATATTGTGTTATAGATTACAAACTTTTGTATGATCTGTGTTTGTAATTAAACACGATACATTGGTATTTTGTGTGATCACCAGTCGACAAAGCCTTCCCTGGTTATCCCTCGCTCGGAGAGATTACCCAAAGAAATGATAAGCGTAAAAAGCATTGATTGAGGCATAACGATGGCAAACTGTACTTTGACGTGCTTTTCCCCAAATTCTATAGTAGACAAAAAGGTATAGATTGATTGACAAGTTCACCACGACACACTTCAAAGCTATGCACAATGCCATTAAAGCAAGTACACGTTGAAGTACCATTGTCAGTTACACAGGCACGGGGGTACTTGTGATCGCAGAAAAAAGATCGAGTGACATCTTGTGCGTGTAAGAACTCCGGTTAAGCTATCCTGGCATGCTGAGCGAGCGAGGGCCGATTCATCCGAGCCGTCGAATAGAAAATGCTACCGAGCTGCGAGAATAAATGAGATGTCACGGGGTCAGGCTTTGTAAAACCCTGAGCAAACAAACTAAAGATGTACCGACGCTGCGAAGTCTTATGTACATGTACATGTACTTTGCGAGGGTCACTGCCTTTGTGTCAATGTGCTTGTAATAAAGACCTAAACGACCTGACAAAAAATCCCATAAATATGAGATAAATCTTTCCTTTTATTTTTGTTATTGAGTACGCTTATTGAACACTGCATTCTTAAATATTACTACTTTAACATCGGAATCCACTCCTAGATGAGTACGCATATATACGAAAGTCCACACGTGAACTGTTATATACTTGAGGTGACATCCGTCAAACGTATAATATTTAGACTCAGAATTTACAACAACGACTAAACATGATGATAAAATTGCGAGCAAAGGAAATTAATCGTTTCTCCGAATCGGCAGTGCCAGACTTTTCATCGCAACGCACTTCATCATCATAATCATCAAAATTTGTAGAGCGTTTAATCTCTCGAATTTGTATCGAAATCGCTCATTTTTGAAACAGTCACAGCGAATATATAGTCGTGCAGAAAATGGGCGAAATGAGGACGGTCAGTAAAGATGTGCTTGCGTGTCATAATACTTTAAAAGGGATTACAATTTTGAAAGAGATCGTTTGATCAGGAGCTAGCAAACTGCTGGACGCGTGATGGTTTCCTGTGTTGCCATGGTATTTGTGCGCTTTCGGCTCAATTCATACCCTTTGAGGAGCGGCTCAATTCATACCCCTTGAGGAGTGTTGATGAAAATATATGATTGCGGATGAACGCATCTGACAAACCTGGGGTTTCAAGTCTAGATGTTGACTACAACGCTAGAATATTTATCACCGATCAGATTATGACCTTTAAAAGACTACGACTTCGACCTATCGGTGAAGATGATCCGAACTGATATAGCTTTTTAATAAAATACTTGCAACTGACCTCGATCAGATCTGGATCGCGCCCAATATGTTTGTGTAGGAACGCTTATTTCCATTAATTTTGCTGACCCTGCAATTTACCGTAATCGTATGTGAGTCATTCTCGGCAAACAATGGGAACTTTATACCTTACGTAATCCGATAGAGTTGAATATTAGGGTTTTTCATAATGATGAATTTTCACGCGACATGAAAACAAATGATTGCACTGTATGTGTGTCCGTCCTTAGAGTGTCGTTGGTGAAAGAGGGGTACTGAATACCAGTCGGCAATTTTTTAAAATTACTCCATTGTTTATTTGTTTCAGAAAATGTCCACTGTGCCAGCGATTATTGTTATAGCATTGAAAAACTTGGATAAAGCAAACTGTGACATTCATTAATTGCAAACAAGATGTTCAAACCTTGATTTATACCTTGGCACTTTAACTAAAGTACGCATGGTTGGCCATCTGTGTTAGATGTAGACTGAATCGCGACATATTACATATTAATCAAGAATTTGTTGGATTTTCGCTACCTCGCCGCCCCTCAGAGTTAATCCGCACTCGCCAGCTCACACGTCGTTATGAATTACAAAGGCATAATTTGATCCAAATCTTTAAGAAGAATTTTTATTCAACTACATCCAATTCTACTTCCTGCACAGCAGTGAACTTGGCGATGCCATATAAACGACACAGTAGGAACGTTGACACCATATGACCCGATCGACGTCATCGCTTCCAACGACAACCGAAATGGTGTTTTGTTTGATATTTGAGATCTATGAAAATATTTTGCGGGTTTTTACTCATCAGTGGCAGTTGTTTACACAGTCTACGGCGCCATACTTATAACTTGAAGTCTGAGCTCACATACAATATCAATGCCGCGGGAAAGACTGAGATCATTGATGCAGCATGATTTTCAAAAACATAAACCTTCTATAAGTCACGTTCAAAATATCGCCCTCAAACGAGCACATCTCATGAAATCTGGTGCGTAATGTTCGACATGGCACTCACCATATTGGTTTGAACCATAGCTGTACAAGAGGTGACAACAATAATAAGTAATGTAAATTGATAAGCAATAATTATTATTTAATCAACCAATTCATTAAGTGTATGCTTCTAAATATACGGCCCTTTTAAAAGATTGGTATTTGCTGCAGAGTGTAAGATCATGTCTTATCTTTAAGTAGGTAGGTAGGTAGGTAGGTAGGTAGGTAGGTAGGTAGGTAGGTAGGTAGGTAGGTAGGTAGGTAGGTAGGTAGGTAGGTAGGTAGGTAGGTAGGTAGGTATGTGTAGGTAGGTAGGTGGGTGGATAGGTAGGCAGGTAGGTGTGCGCGTTTGTATTACGAGATTTATGAATTTATGAATCGATGTATTTATACGAATTGTTTGGCTGACATATGAATGAAAATAAATGTATAGAAATCCCTTTATAATATCGTCATTTTATACAGCTAGACGTGTAAGTATAAATACACTGCCATTTCTCTCTATGTGTGATATTCCTATGCATGGCTCTGGCCATTACATACATCATTCCACGTGTCCGCTATGCATTTCTTGCTCACCAGCACCACCAAAACTCTCCCTTAATTCGCTGAAAACAACGAGCGAGTAATGAAATGCGTCATCCACAACGATACAGAAACGTGTTCGTCTGCTGTTCACTCCAATCTGCTCGTGCGCAGATCCCAGTCCGAGGTAACTGTGTCTCACCATGTACTGCCTTTATGCTAAGGCTTTCAGAATATTGATGGCCATGTTGTTTTGAATATCCATGCAGAAATAAGATTAATTTCTTTCTAGGGGCCACCAGATAAAAATTGACGTTTCACTGCCCATACGACTTGCTTAACTGATACTGTTGATCCTGCCGTATCATATTAAAGATTACATGAAGGTTTTGGCCTGAAATGCTGTTGTCTTGATGAATGTCGACTCCTATTAAACAGCGGGGAAACTAGAAATGTGTCGATATTGAAATTCTGGGGATATACCTCTTTTATTGTGATCACACTTTGGTGTCGAGTCGTGATCGATCAAACAGTAACACGGATTAGTTGGTTATGTCACAATAATGATGTAATTGTAGCGGACTTTGAATAAGTAAGTCGACACTACTACCAGCTGACGCATCAATTATGCAAGGTGCTTCATGTAATTGACAATTCTCGTAAAAGGAGGAGTCGACTGATTTTACCAACTGTGTTGGAAAATAATTTTCAATTGAAAGAGTAGCCAAGTCTTTTGTCTCGGTGATTCGTAATATTCGTCTAATTGCAAAAATTAATAGCTTTGTATAATTATGCAATTAGACATTAACAGATGTGTTAGCCCTAATTTGCAAAACAAAGTATTTATATTTGTAACACTAAAGTAGTGAATCTACTGTCAAGTGGGGTTTGTTTATGGTATACAACATGCTACCAACTGAAATTGCTGTTCCGCATGCATCAGTACGCACGCGCTGATTGCGCGCGCCGGGAAGTCTCTCGCGCTACATCAAAACTTAGATGACGCTGAACTTCAAAAGTGTTCCAGTTCTGCCAACGCGAGTGATCACAATCTTCCGAACTGCCTGCTCCTTGGGAACAATTTACCTCTCAGGATCAAGGAAACAATTTACGTTCTGAGCAGAAATCCATGTTCGATAAATTGGAGCTTTATTGCCCCCACAATTGATATATAGGGCGTTGGCGATGCCGGTTGTCGTTCGGAGCAACGGAACAACTTACGTATATGTCCCCTTCAATTATGTTGACAAGCTGTCACATGAAGTCAAAAGCCAGTTACAAACGTGGGCAGGGCCCCAGAAAATACCTATAGTGTCAGTTTGACGAACTAGATATGCAGTTTTACAAATAAATTGATGTTTCTTTTTGTATCCGATTTTATTAAATTCGCGGATTATCAAATACCTCCACAAAACGCCCGCTGTCACAATTCAGGTCAGGGCTGTGTTTTGCTCATATTTTTTTCAGCTAAATGACATGTTTAGGGTGTTGGAACTAATCTAGGAAATCTGGGTCAGATTTTGATATCTGCTCGTGATGCGAAAACAGGCCAACATTGGACATTTTTGGGGGTTTTTAAATTGCACAATAAGAGAGAATGGATGATATTTCAATTCTGACTGTGGTACAGTGATCAAGCTGTAGTTGAAATTCAACCCTATGGGCTCATTTAAGGTCCAGGGGATTTCTGACATATGACCCTATCAGCCTGAAGGACATCGCTTAGTTAGTAAAATAAGACATGGCAAATAAACATATGAAAACGTTTTGTTACAACCTTTTGGTGATAATTCGGTCACCGCTTTACCGAACATTTACAAGTCTGCATTGGCTGCTACATTTTTTGCATGAAGGACTTAATATAAATCACGGCCCCTCCACACCGTGGCTAAATATCATAAAATCGCAAGTTTTACATCAATCGGAATTTGGCGTCGGACTTGTTGAATACGACAAACCCTTTTACATATATACCGGAGCGGACCAAAGCTCGGGTCATGGTCATGGAAGATTGACTGACAAGCTTCTAAAAACATAGACGTTTTAATAGTTTCTGATCTGAGGCCGTGTAAATTGCGTCACTTATCTCAACAGCGCAGTGGCAATCATCGCATTGTTTATCAATTTTAGTTAACATGAACCAAACACATGAATGTTGGAAGCTTTGCTCAATACATGCTCAGACCTAGGATACTGCAAAATATGTCTTTCATAACCAGGAGCCACAAACGTTTTTGAAATAGAGAAGCAAAACACCTAAAAGTTACAATATCTCATAGACATACTTTCAAAGTTTAGTAATAAGTGGCGCGTGAAAGTGAATCTTGACAAGACAAAGATTGTAATATTCCAAAAAAGGAGGACACAATGCTCGTTGGGAAAAGTTGCATTTTGGGAACATACAAATCGATGTTGTTACTTACTATAAATATTTAGGTTTACTTCTCTCTTCTCGAAATTCTTGGTCTAAAGCAGTGCATACTTTAGCCAATCAAGCTTGTAAAGCTATGAGTTTGTTATCTGTTGCAAGATGGAAACTTGATTTTTTTTCTCATATCACTCTCACTTCAAACTGTTATGAGACAAAAAAGGTCAACAAAGATACTCAGTCTCTGTAACTTTGTATATAAGGCATTTAAGCTAAGAGAAGAAAGTTTAAGAAATGACTGAAATATGCTGGTACAGGTTTTACTGTGACGTGTATTCGCTCAATTTTGAGCCAGCGACTAATGTATGCAAGAGTGATGTTTCTTTGTTTTTCGTGCGCTGTTGTTGCGTGCCTTTGCCTTTCACTCCGCTGTGCAAATATGTATTTCCATTTGCCATGTTAACCCCTTTGTATATGGGCCGGTGGCCTTGAAATACAAATAAACGTCCACAATGAGTGCACCTGAACCTGAACCTGAAAACACCTAAATTTTACTTTGATTTGAAATTCAAATTGACAGCCATTCCTAGTGTTGACACGATAGGAAAATTTAAGTTTTCGATTTTCACACAAAAAACATGGCATAAAGTTTAGATACCACTGTGCGAAAAATATTACAAAGAGAATCGACTTTAACTAGCCATAGTCTCTTACGTACTCCTTGTATTCTCGGCCTGCCTTTCAAAGTGGTGCAAGATATAGATACAAGAACTCGGGAATTTCAATTTAAACACCTCCATCATATCTTGTACTCGAACACCATATCTTGCACATGATCTATATAGGGGTATGCATGGGACACCCCTCTACTCCTCCAATTATAGCTATGATGAAACACTAATTCAATAAATTTTATACTCATGTAAATCGTCTGACACCTTCTGCGACGAGTTGTAAAATTTCTGTAAAGACTATCTTTTTTTTATGAGAGAAATAGCCTATATGATACACTTTTCCAAAAACAAGTGCTCCAGTTATATATAATCATCTCATACTCATAGCAAAACGCTTTATTTCAGTAATTATAGAAATGAATAACAGGAAACCATCTTTTGCCCCATATTTGCTACAAGTTAAATACAGCACTTAGGGTAAAAAAGTTCTCTCTATAGGCTTAACATGATTCCACAGCAATTGTCGAGCGGCAAAGGACTATTGGGATTTTGAGAGTTCCTGCAATCGATACCCTAGGTACATTCCGTGTTTCTGTAGCTTCAGTAAGTTTAGCTTTGCTTGCTAGGTGTGTATTGTAAGTTTTTTGCATAGAAACTTAAGGCCATCGTCTAACTAAAATGATATTTGAATGCGATAAGGCCAAGAAAAATAAAAAAATTGTTTCTCATCCTAGACATATTGCAAAAATGATGCGGTCTCTCAATTTTTTATATTCTTCAACCAACAAGAACGCGTTAAAAAGCATGAAAACAACATGAGAATGCACGCAGAGATAAATGCACAAACGTGCAGCTGTAGTATTTTTGTATAGCAACAGTTCTGCTGTTTGACTTTTAGTGCAACAATGCCCAGTTTTGGCAGCTTAACGTAACAGTGACATATGTGTACAGTTCTGAATGGAATGTTAGTGTCCGTTATTTTGTTTACAGTTCTGTTTTATACAGCACTGTGCTATGCACTATCGTCTCGTATATATGCGTTTCCTCATGAGCAGATAAAAAGGTTGACGCGGCGGGTCTAAATTGACGCGCGAAGATAAGAAACAAACTTTTTTATTTTTCTTGGCCTAAACTACAAATATTAACCCCGAACTCTTACCAAATAGCGAAATAGCTTCCCAAGTCCAAGAGTTTACCTGCCAAATACAAGGGAAACTGTGTCCAGATGGCAGAACTTTTTCTTGGAGAATATTTCAACCTCAATTTGGGTGTGTCATCCTTTCCTTTGCAAACTTTTTCCTGTCAAAGGTCGATGGCCATCGAGATTACAGTGAACTTGTTCATGGCCATGCATGCAGGCATTTGTTAATCTTAAGTTTGTTTCACACCAACAATCGCGCCAGCATTGAAATTTCAAGAATGATCCTCATCTTTGTTATAATGACGAAATGACGAAAGTCGTACTCTTTCATAATTTTATTACAATAATTGTGAACTTGGGTTACAAAAGAGGAATCAATAGCACAGGTACACGACTGACCGTAAACGTACGCAACATTGGCAAGTTCTAAATGCGCTATAAATACAATGTCGTCTGGAAGGTGAAGATTTGGTTCTGGTAACTCGGTTTAACCGTTGACTGTGAAAATAAATAGGTATTTTCTCCATGTATAATAATGAGCCGTACTCTTCACTTGCCTTCAAACTTTAAAATTGGAGAACTTATCAAAAGGTTATATTTTTAAATTCATGTAATAGGTTAAAGAACTTATGACAGGGGTGAATGATTAAATAACAGTGAAATAACAAAAACGTGCGTGGCCATTACGTCATCATTTCATGGTCATTCAAAGATAACATATGACGATGTAGACAATGAGCAAACTTTCAAGACATAGACAAACGAAGACCATTTTATGTTCAGAGTATACGTGTCTATTAATGCTTTTGCAGTATTTTATCAAAATAATATATTTGGCATATCTTCCTTTTCTGACACTCGATGTCATTATATATATATATATATATATATATATATATATATATATATATATATATATATATATATATATATAAAATCAATTCAAGTACAAAGTAATCATATGCATGAATTTTAAGTGACAGATGTAAATATTACTATGTACTTGAAGAAAATTATTTATAACACTCTGCTTTTAGCATAGAGCAGTGTAATTTTCAACAAGGATATTTGTTAATATATATATATATATATATATATATATATATATATATATATATATATATATATATATATATATATGACGTGATATAGAAATTACAGTGCTCGATGCTGAAAGCAGTAAATTACTTCAAATACAAAGTAATATTATCTGTTTCTTAAGCGTCATGCATCTTGCAATCTTCAAACGGATCAAACTGATCTAACTGAAGATCGCAAGATGCATGAACCTTAAGTTACAAGGATGGTTACTTTATACTTAAGTAATTTTTGTTATTATGTGTGTGCATGTGAGTGTGTATATATATATATGTTCGTACGCACATAAAAAAGTATTGTCAGTAGAAGTCTTAGCGTTATATCATTTCCTATATTGCGAGCTCCTAAAACTACTCCCTGTAGCAATAAAAATTCTCGTAGACACCTGCTACCAAATGGTAATATACGTTTAATCAACTGTTAGTTAGGAGTTACGATCAGCAGTAAGTCCTGTCATCGCATGCTTAGAAGACGTTTTATATATTACTAGCGGTCCTCATTGAGGAACAAGACGTGCAGTTCAGTATCTAACGTGTTGCCTTAACTCTGTTTCTCGTTTTTCCCACTGCAGCACGTACTAAATGCCCGTACTAAAATGAAACACGGCGCAGTCTGAAACGACGAGTAGTTCGAGAGAATGGCACTTTCTGTGGGATAAATTGTCATAGTTATTGACACGCTAAATTATCTTCTTGGTAAATTTTCAACGCAGGCGTCATGGCGCTCTGGGAGCTATTTTGCCCGTAACTTCTATTCGGCCATCTTGGGAAGATTCCCATGATTTCTAATAATTATCGCATCTAAACTTTCAGCCCTGTGGTAGATTTTTCGACATAGCCGATGACAATGAAAAGCGTTACAGACCACGTCTCTCATGTGTGACATTTTCCCGGGTAAAATCACACTGAAATCAACATTAGTGTAAATCCTTAAGATAAATGTCTTAAACTGATAAAATGAAATAATGGACAATGTGTCGGATATTTCGTCGCCCACTATAAATTTCATCGACTGAACTTTGAAAAGTATGAGAAATAAGCGCCTGATAACCTTTTTGAAAGTTTTTATAGTCGATGGGTTCTCTTGTTCATGTGACTTTTTTTCTGAAAACGCTGAGATTAACGAAGTTCGCTCTCTTCTGTATTATTATAATTGGTAACTATTGTCGAGCGAAATTTTAAGGCTGATATGTGCAGTCCTAATCAATACGATCAAGTTCTGCATTTTAATTACGGGGATTGCAAAGATCCCGGTGTATTTTAAGATTGATATCAGCATCCGGTTTCATATATTTCTGGTCCCTCTTTACCGCCAGAATCGACACCTTTCTCCTTCGTCCTTTTCTGAAGGCACTCCTGCAGGAAATCCAGCGACAGAAGACTATCGCTTGTCTGGATACCAGCGTTCGTAAGCTTGGTCTCCTTCATGTGTCCCCGCCTGCTCCGCAGCCTGTTCCTGTTAAGCAAGTCGTGTCGGCTCGGTATAGTCAGGGGCACATCCCCTTCCTCGATTATCTGCAGCGAAAACACGCTCTCCCGAGACCTGGATATGCCGCAGTCGTCGGTGGTACTGTCGACCGTTTCGCTTTCAGGAGACGACAAGCGCTCCCACGTTCCCGAACTGTGCGACGGCGGGTCGGACTTGATCACATCACTGCCGGACGAAGGCGCTTTTGTAAATAGTTTCTCGTCCCTTCTCTGTAAACTGTTCTCCGACGCGCAGCTTTTCAACAAGCTGATAGCTTCGGTCGGGTCTTTGCCGACAGTCGCCGAGAATCTCCTATTACATTTTGAACACACACCCACTTCATCAAATACCTGTTGTTTCTCGTCCTCAACAGATGTAGCCGTTTCTGAGACTTTGCTAAGGTGGGATGGGTTTCCATTGTCATTACCGTTGACATCGGCGTTGCCCTTCGTACCGTCCTCAACACATGTACCCGTCAATGTTTCGACGACATTTTCGCTGTCGTCTACACTATTCAACGCCGTGTCAATCAGAAGTTTGTCGGTCTCCGAATTGAAGTTTTCATCGGCGGTGACCTCATTCACATCGCCGATTTTTTCACCCTGGTCTACGGCAGAATTTATTCCGTTCCTTTTCACCTCCTCGGCTATTTTCGTCATCATCTGATACTCCTCATTCAACCCTTCAATACTCCGCGAATTGGCACTCGACGGACTTGGACTAGGAGTAGCGGCCGTCACCGAAATTTCAGTCAGTTCGTAGCCGCTTGTACTGGCGATTGACATATTCCCCCGGCGATATCGTCTGTTTGTCGAGGAAAACGGGCTCTGGGTGCCGTTCATGCTGTTCTGGTACTTAATCAGTTGTTTTCCCGACGTTCGGACGTAGCGATTTCTGTTGTAGCGTTTTTTCTTGTTCCCAAAGCGACAGGTGAGGATTCTCTTGAAGGCCCGCATAAAGAAACGGTTCGACACAGCGTATATAATCGGGTTCAGGCAGCTGTTAAAATACCCAAGCCAAAACGCGACTTTAAACACCAGGTCCGGCGGGGTGCATGGAGCCCCGCAAATGGAAGCTGAAATGAAACGGAAGTAGAGAAAATAATTAACTTCCTGCGATATTTTTACACTTTTATAGTCTAAAAGTATGCATCATGCGCAAGTCATTAAGTAATGAAAACTCACGCGCATTTTATGTAAATACTAATTACATCACAACAAATGATCTTTCTGTCAGCTCCTGATATTTCATAAAAGCGTCATGCGAATTTCGTAGAGCATGCAAACAGGAAAGGCCAACCTTTTGCTCTGTGTGTTAATGGAATGTCAGACGAATTGGAGCAAAATAGCTGCAATAAGGCCTTTGCGCTTTAAAAGTCCGCTAATGTTACACCGACAATTGGGAGTTATATTGAAACAGCAATAGTGGGATGAAATGAGTCATAATTTTGTGTCGACGTTCTTTGCAAATGCGAATGAAAATATTGAGTTTTTTGGAAGTGGAGTACAGATGCTGTGCTCACGCGAGACCATGACGAATTCTTCAAATACAATATCACGCTTTGAGAGAAATTTGACGGGGAAGAAGATGTACCGTGTGATTCGAAACCCTTTAACTGGGGAAAAACTATTCATCAGATTACAGTGGAAAATAAACAAGAAGCGAATTTGGTGTAAAAACAGAACTGAAAAAACACAACCACAACATATTACAATATAATATAATCACAGGTGCAATGGTTGTATAAAATATTGAAAACAAAAGAACATACGGGAAAAAAAACGTGTAGGATTTGCAGCTAGTCGGAAATTCTTTGCTTTCAATTGAAGAGATTTTGACTCTGTAATGTATTCAGTAGGCGTCTACGTCATAAAAACTGTGTCACTGGAGATTTGTATAACTTTGCATCACTTGAAGTTAATTGCCCTACCCTAAACCACAAAACATGTCGATCGACAGTAATATTGCCCGCAGTCCACATGTGGGGGCTGATATAACAGTTGTTGTATGAGAGCATAGGGAATGACAAACCACTGAGACCGTGTGCTTTTTTTATGATGCCGCATTTGTCACAGTCACAGCCTCAGATGTGGAGAATCTCATTTGCATATGATTACAAACTTGAGGAGTCCCGTTTGAGCATTTAATGCCGTACGTTTAAAGGTTAAGAAGCGAGGATTATGATCGAAGAGAATAAACTCAATGAAAGATCCGTTAAACAAATTTGAAATACTTAGCCTACATGTAACCCACTCTACTACTATGAACCCGTATATGCAAACAGTGTGTACTCGAAGAACTGTTTTAAACTTAGCGGACTCTAGCACTCAGTTTTGAAACTGACGAGCTTGGTAGGAAGGCGACTTGTGTTTTGATTAGATTATGCGCAAAAATGTGCTCTTTGGTCTGCGGTCGAGGTCACGTTTCCATGAACCATGTTTTAAGGACGTGCAGGATACGTGGGTAGAATTTTGCGATAAGCGACAATCAACCCATTTTATTAGAAAACGTGATCTTTGGATCGAAAGCTGGCGTCTAGCCCTCTTTTGTACTCTGATGTATTCTATATGCGATCAGTAACTATACTATGGAGTTTAGATGGCAAACTCGACCCGAAAAGAGTTCTTGGGTTCATTTGAGGTTGTTTAAAGTGAGTGAAATTAAGAATGATAGAATTTTTTTTGTTTATTTACTTTCCACTACCGTTCTTTTGTTTTTTTGTTATTTTACTTTCCACTACCGTTCTTTTCAAAACTAGCATGTGGTAGGCATTACAAACAAAGGATTGACCGCGAACTTCCTCAATTGGCGCGTGACCTATGAACGGTGATTTGGAGGTTATCAACTTTTTACGAAGCCCGTGTTTGTTCAGGCTTTTTGATTACAGTAGGCAGTGTTTTAACGCTAAAATGGAGTCAACAATCATTTTAAAACTGCTGGCAGTGACAAACAGCGATTAAATGTGCTTGGTTGTCCCTGATGATCTTAAGATGTGTGCGAGACCCAAAACACACTAAAATGCCAATTACACGATAGTTTTTGTTTTATTGAGAGAACATAAAACGCCTTCACCTCATACAACAGCAGTAAAATAGACTAACGAAGAAATACAACACGGCATCACAAAGTGTAAGATAACATGAAGTAGTTTACTACAATTTTAGTTGTTTTGGTTTTTTTCTTTTGAATGTTCAATGTTTTATTAGGATTAAGTCCTAACATGAACTTTGATACAAGATGGATTAGTGTACAATGGAACATAGTCAATGGTCTCCATACGACAATGATGTGTAAATTTTATGTAGCTTATCATTACAGATGGTAGAGAAATGACCATGTTACTCTTTAAAAGATTGATGAACTATCCAAGGAAAGCGCGTACAACACCAAATAATGCTGGATTTCCTATAAATAAATGCATTCCTTTATGAAACTAATATGCATTGGCTGAGTATACAAATCAACCGATAATGAGTCACTATCAATGAAAAATATTCATTAGACTAAGACACCAGGTAACCAACGCAATCACTGAAAGGCCATTCGATCTCTATGACAGGTAAAGTATATGTCCGGTAGCTAGGATACAGGTTGTGAACTTCCACTGTCACCAAGCCATTTCATTCCACATGCGACTGCAACATACAAACAAATCAGGTCGAGGTGAACCGATTTATGTATTTAAGTTTGTTGAACTCTTTTACCATTTGCAATATTAATGACATGCGAAAACTTATTCTTTGTCTTAACTCTGAAAGAGCAAACATATGGACAACAACTTGAAACGAAATGATGTTTGTTCCATATCGATTCTAAAAGTCAAAGGTAGGCAAGAAAACGTTTGCCGCGCTCTTGGGGTGAAGTGCACCTGATCATGTACCAAGCTGCGGTTGGTGGATATCTCTGTCGAATTCAGTAGACGATTAAAGAATCGATCAGACAAAGAGGTGTCGAACTTTCTACCGGCCAAGGATATTTGGTGTCAGGTTTAGAGTGCCAACTATACAACTGAGAACGTGAAAGCCGTTAGGGTATCTGGCACGCTCACTATGTCAAGACCAAATTACTTCAATCGGGAGATAATTACATCCGGTTTAAAATCCATGGTCTACCTCACAGAGGGATACCAGCGGTAAATTCCTCAGGGCAGGGGTGCCAGAGGTATTCTCCTTTTGGCCATACAGTCAGATTCCATGAATTGACTATACATGTAATAATTATAGGGCTGGCAATTTCTGAAGCCATCTTCATGATTGTGTCTAACTGTGATCGAAAATTGAAAGGTTTCAAAAGCTGTCAGAAAGCTGCCAAGTGCACGTGTCCTATACATGTATGAGTCACCGAGACTCGCATGGGAAGATCGCGGCAAATATAGGTGCAGGTCTAGCAAAAGATAACCCTTTTTCAAAACTACTGGATTGTTCCATTTTGTTTGTCTAATCTCTTGATTATATGAATCAATGCAGCAGCTCTCCACGAGTTCTTTTACTCTACAACATGTCTGAACTCTTAGCAATGGAGTGATGGAGAAAGACCACGCTTCTTGCTCAGATACTAACGGTATCATAATGCACATTATTTATCAGACTAACACACTCGCCATCACATGATTATTCACCAGTAAATGAGTCTATTTATCACGCATATCAATGCATGCGTTCCTTCATCCGAGCGTTTACTTTGTCAAGGCTATCTCTGATATTGCTTGCTCTCACTTGGAAATTTTCCAAACTAGCTTTTATTGCCATCATTATGTTGAGCCCCCGCTTCTCGCGTCACGACAAATATACGCAATTAAGGAGAATGGATTTATCCATTTTGTCAAGACCTAGGAACAAGTTCACAGACTTGGACTGTCACGTCAATGCACAGCAAAACAAATGCTAACTACACGAACAAGGTCGGGTAAGCATATGTGACAAATGGTTTCATTGAAATTAATTTGAAAAATCTCATGGCGACCAGTGTGCTTTGTATCTGGGACATACTGCAAATGGTCAAAACTATTGCCATATCAACAGCAGAATGTACAGCTGCTCTAAAGATCTTGGGGCATTTTTGTAGGACATTGAAATGGATACATTCAGACAAATCATCAGACCGTTGAAGGTTAATATCCGTATTAGTTCTCGAACGAAAGAAGCCAAATGCCATGTTACGGGTTTACTCTGGATTTCAGGAGATCGTCGTTAGCTGATTGACCTTTTCTGACAACACAGTCCCTTCATCTGAGAGAGGACATAATGTTAACCTAGGTCACTTGCCCGGCCATTGGCTGCTTCTGGTTGTTGGACATCTTTGCCTAGACTTGTTCATCCAGTGACCACAAAAATAAACTGTCAACGAAATCCGTAGAGTAATATGCCAGCCTTAGCCACGCCAGCAAAGTGTACCACAGTTAATGTATCGGGCTTTGTTTCACGCTTAATAACACATTCCTCCATTATTCGAGGCATGAAATAATCACATTGTGAAAACTGAAGCAAACACATTGTCTTTTCCCCGTTATTGACCATCATGTGAGTGAAATATTTAAGATTATGTAAGGTTATAAGCTGACGAATACATCATTGTATGGAAGTTGGAAAACATTTCGATGGTGTCTGTATTGTTCATGCGTGAACAATGAAATCCCCAGTTTCATTATTCTGAGTGAATGGAATAGTTCCATAGCATATAAGCTTAATTAGCCTAAAATGACGTCAAATTTAAGCACGGTCACCGTGCTATAAATGTAATTCACCCAATGACGTCTCGGACTTAATTTTCATACTTATTGATAAAAATTCTCTTCAAGAAAAACACAGGAAGTGATAGTCATCGCAGTGAGAAATAGAGTAACTGATTTGTGAAATCTTTCCAGTCCCAAGATATTCCCTGAGGATGCAAAAATTCATCTCAAAAAGGAAACTTTCATTTCCTCCACTGTTTTGAAGTATCATGGCTGGCGATTAGGCTGTTTTGTTAGAATATGCGTTCAACATAAATAATGAAAAATGCCTTTGGTTTAAATCTTTTTCTTGTTTGGCCCAACGACTACCTCTTAAATTCTACAATTTATTATGCAGGAGAAGTAAATTATTATCTATGTAAAGTCTTTTTTTCATATGCTAAATATATGTTCATTAAATATCCCTTCCATTCTCCTGACATACTCTCACGCAGAAGGAACTGAAAAACGTAGGTTTTGCTAGAGTCACGCTCGATGTAGGCAACATGAAAGCTGTTTTTTGCTTAAATTAATTCCTTAGGCAGCCAGGTATAGTAGTCTGCAAGGTCTTTCGGTTTACAGTTAATATCGATTGAAGTAACTGGCGCGTATTTAAGTATATCACGGAGCATTCATGAATCTCCGGTTACTTCTCATTGACAGCTGTTTATTGATCTTGCATTAAGCCACACATGTTACTCCGAACGTATAAATTAGACACTGCTATCCCCGAGTGCTCATCGCAGACGGTCATTTGTAAAAAGCAATATGTTGCTATTATATCGGATCTATCGCGGTGTCTCCTCTTCATTGTTTCCCCGTAATCAATAATTCAGGCGGCTTCTGCAAGCCGCGACCTCTGGTTAGTATAACCGTTATTGGGAAGTTGACATTGTAAACCCCCGGAGGCTATTTGGCATGATTATACTGTGTGTTCAGAGCTGTCCGCGTTTACATCCATCGATGGCGAGGCGGCTGTATTCTGCATTGTGCGGCGCTAAAGCAGGAACAATGCGCAACTTATTGGGCCATTATACTGAAGTTATTTGCGAAAACGTGTACAAGTTGCTGCTATAATAAATGAAGACATGCCTGTAGTTTCGGATTGAACTCGTGCACTGAGTAATGGTGATGGCGCTACAAAAAGAATTTCCCAGATAGCGAAAAACAAACAGCGCCAGATCGAAATACTGTTTGTTTTTCCGTCTCTTGAAAAGAGTAAATATTTGTGAAATTACAGTCGTTACACCAACGATGACACAAATGTGTCATCCATGGGGTTGTTTTCACAATTTGTTACCTGTAGGCTCCTGTTGACACTTGTGTTCTGTGATGCAAATTTATTTCGCCTGTTTGGTCGCACTGAACGGGTATTTTTTTTATATGCACCGACTGTCTTTCTGTGGACAGGACCGATGTAGTCATCCATGAAAAACGATTATTACTTCTTGTCGCGTCCGTCACCAGAAGCTAGAAAACAATTGCTCCGCTCTATGACAAACTTTTTTGCTTAAACCTTCGTAAAGGAGACTTCTAATTCTCATTTCAAATCCAAAAAAATCATGTGTCAAAGTGCAAACTTTGTACGTTGAGAAACAAATTACTTAACATTTTTCGATACTTGGAATTGAAAACAGCCACCATCCCCGTGTTAACTCTATGGAGGAAAATTAAAGTTTCGATTTTCACAAAACTAAGACGGTGTAAGCTTTACTTATATAGCTTCAAATTGATCCTCTAAAAAGCGGTAGATCAGATAAGTTTTGGAAAAAATTAATATCTGTTGCCGAGGCGCATTCTACCTTAAAAGGCGGGCTCTCATACCTTAGGGCTCACATTCTTGTTGATGTGACATTGTTAGTTAATGACTTTTATGCGCTACAGTTCTCAAAATTTATTTAATGTTTAAACCAATATCCGCAAAGATCAACCTGGTGCTACAAGATAATTAATATCATCAAGACTCTCACATGGTCACGTGACGCATAATAAACATGCAACTTGCAGGTTATGCCTATGATTCTGTGAGCGCTGCGTTTCGAGGGTGTTAATTTTGGATTTCAACCTTTGATGGACGAATCACTGCGTTAACGCTGTGATACAATGTTAAAACGAGCTAACCGACACGTGAACTGTTACATAAAGCATCTCTGGTCTCAAGTGTTTTGAACGGTCGGTGAGTCTTTGACCAGTCTTTCGGAGAATAAGACGAATGTATCGCGCTGTAGATCTAGTCGGTTAGCATAAACCTTACACAAAAGCACAGCAGTTCTTCCTATTTCGCCAGAGAGCACCTACTATGTCGCCGGGGAAAAAATGAATTCACCGTGTGTGCCTAAACTGACGTGGAAACTTTGGACGCCAAATTTCATATCCCATTGACTGAATCGCCCGAGCCTGAAATCGGTTTCATGAAGCTAAAGATGTCGGATGTATACATCTGTAAATAATCCACTGTGTTCAGAAGTGTCCTTCACGGAATAATAGCCTGTTCACAAGCAAACAATATCGATCGGTCTGCAAGTTTGTTTTTCTGCTGAAAATGATGTAAAAGGCCAGTGTTTCCAAATTCATCGTGTAACATGTTCGTTCGAGCGAAAAATCTGTACACTTTACTGAAGGGATAAAATGGTTTTAAAGGGTTTTGTTTGCATAAGAAAAGTGTTTACCATAGGATACCTAAAAACATACATACAGCGATATGAGGATTTTCTGGCGTTTGGCAGCCGTGTTTCCTTACAAGTGTCGAACGCGCCTTTGTTTCTGAAGACCGCAAAAAAAGAGTGCAATTATTCTCATTATCTGATGAAAGAAAGGTGTAATGCCATTGTATTAGCCTTTTTTTCAAACAATAGACTGTCGGGAACATAGAGCTGACAGACTTCGAGTCTAGAGACGGGATAATCGGCTATCGCTGATGTGCGAGGTCGTTGTATGCGTGAAGGCATTCAATATACAAACTCGAAATACCGCAGTTCCAAACGAGTGTGACAACAACGCCTTCACTTTGTACGTCTGCGAAGCATAGAAATTCTTAATGATTTTAATTTGCAAGTCTCGCCCATGGTTCATACGCCAACAACTCCGTATATTTCACTGCGACCTACAACACGCACAGTAACCAATTATCCATTGACTGGAAACACTCTTCTCCCTTCCCCGGTGTCTTGGAAAATCGTAAAGTGTGGACACTGAAATGTTTCAGACGTTCTAGTGACGAGTTATTTCGCTTGTCGATTGCATAAACACCCCATTTCGTAAGTGGATAACCGTAAAGTGTAGAAGCTCATATATATATTGTTCTTGTATTCGCTTCACCATAATACTAGTTGACGTTCAAACACGCAAGCGTACTAAAGTTTCGGCGAACGGTTTCTGCCCAATCAAACACGTCCCGTTATATAAATTGAGTAACATATGGTGGGGTACTCCGTCACTTTAGCAACGCGAAGTGATGATTGGGATTCCCAGACGGTGGTTGAAAAGTATTTATCCGACCTGGATTTGTCCACTACCTAAAATCATAAAACGTGGGTAACCATGGCAGAAAACCACGCCGTCTACCACCATAAAAACATCTGAATGGATTTGGCGTTGCACATAACGTAGCGTATGTCGCTCATGATCACTTTTTTGGAAGAAAGAATTATTCAATGTCCATTAATTTGTAAATTCAAGCTTAATAAAATATTGGTTGAGTCGAGAAAAACTTGAAGGTCTACTGTTTGGTTCACCTTTTAGCAAGACAAGCAGTCATAAGTTGGGTGGAAAAGAAGTGTGTAATTTCATGAAAATTTATGCAAATCACCCGATTTCACTTCTTTTTTCTCGTGGTAAACATTTCAAAAACGTTTAACTCCACTCTTGCTGAGTCAAATTTTGTACAGTTTTTACATCACTTTTTTTAAATACTATATAACACAACAACATTTTTGTTTTGCAATAAATTTCTAAGAGTCACATCCTAACTTTGCTTATCATGATTTTAATCATTTTTAATGTTAGTCTACCCGTAGCATTTAAGAATAAGAACAGATAATGAAATAAAAAATCAAAATTCTCGTTTTTTCTACATATACTCTAGATATCAAAGTTCATAACAGTATCAAGTTTTTGACTTAAATTACGTTATCCTTAATAGCAAAAGTGAGGTTTTCTACCCAACATGTGTACCCTTTCAAGTTCATCCTTCGAGTAAATAACTGCTGCCATACTAAACTTTATATACCTTACTTTTAGATAATGTATGGTACGAGGGGGTTTTCATGTCATCTTTGATAAGAAATGTTGCTTTGAAAAAAGGTATGTTGGTTAGGTGCAAAACCATCTGAAGTGTTAGGTCGGACTAAGACACACGCTAATTTAAGGTTGAAAAGTAAACTATCCACAGTTTCGACGGGTATCTGAGTACATTAACAGTACACTGTCGACGTCGCTCCCTTAGGGGTATTAATTTTGTCATTTCTATTTTCAAAAGATCATTTATATCTTTTGGCATCTTCATATAAGATACAAAGATGCCCGAAAAAAAAACACATAACTTGAAACCCCACTCGCGGAGAGCACACATCAAGATTCCTGAAGGTAGTGACATCATTTCTGCTGTGTATCAAAATATATGCTAATGAGCAGACGACAGCTAAGTTGAACCGCTCACGTCAGTAGTGAAGAATACATAGATGGTTTGATATTTATTTTGGACACTTATCATACCATATAGTACAACGTTATTTCGCGGTTTTTTTTTTCTTTAATGCATGAAAAGCCGACGCACAGGAAAGTTGCTTTATCCTTGTGTAGCGCTAGCATTTGAAACATATGAATTTTGTCTGCTTGTCAACATTCACCATTCGATGAGCAGATTGCAATAACTACACTTTTACGGCACAGCTGGTGATAGACTCCCGCCTTGCAGGCATTTGTGAAATTGGTCGTGCCGTAGCAAACCATTCCCACTCCCTGTTATGACTCAATGCAAGATACAAGAGAGCCAGAAAACTTCCTACAATGCGTGTCGCTTGTTAATCAAACGTTTCTATGCCAAAGCTGCATCTAGACTTCAACGCGTGGAGAAATTGGCGAGCTGTCGGCGCTCCTTCATCTTTTGTTGAAATTGCACACTGCTTCTCAAGTTCAAGAAAAGTCGCTGCGCACGGAGGAAAGAGAACCGGTCGGCAGTGCCGCTTGCATACGGATCGCGTCATCGGCTGAGCCATTGAATGGAATCACTCGCACGTTTTACAAGAAATGTAATAAGGCGACCGTATGATTGCGTGTCTTGGGTGTTTGCATTTAATCGTCGCAGTCTATGCATCGCCCGAAGGTACATGCTCGTTATCGTATTTAAATTATCCCTGTTATTCGGTAGCCGGGCATCGTGAGCGTTGCCAGCTTAAAAAAAAACAACGTCCAGTATGACTACCAATTTAACTCGTTGTCGAAGACACATCAAAGAGTACCGAAACACGGTGATCGTCGTCTCCGCCAACGCTGATTACGGTACTTTTCTTTAAAAAAGACTTGATTTTAGCGCTGTGGGATAAGTCCGCTGTTTAATGCAAGTTATCCTAATTATCAGCGATTTGCAATCGTCACAATTTGACACTTATCGTCAAATTCAGCGATAATTGCAGAAAGTTAAAGGATCAGTTTATTCAGTTAACTCTTCCCATGCCCCATTTTGTTACTTTTATCTGTACGACCGCAGTATCCGTATGTACGCACTGTAGCCTATATGCACATGAGTTCAAATACACATATGTACATGCGTGCATAAATCACACGTACTATAAGACATACATACTATGAGACCTATCTACTATAATACCTGCCTACCTACCTACCTACCCACCCACCTACCTACCTAACTACCGACCGACCAACATAGATTATATATAATACATAGACATATAGATACATAGATACATACATAGATACATACATACATACATACATACATACATACATACATACATACATACATACATACATACATACATACATACATACATAGATACATACATACATAGATACATACATACATACATACATACATAGATACATACATACATACTACATACATACATACATACATACATACATACATACATACATACATACAACATACATACATACATACATACATACATACATACATACACGCGTAGGTGTACATAATTCATCATTCACTTTCGTAATATTTCCGGTATGATTCTGATGCCGAATTCTGAAATGTCTCAATGGTTTGATTGAGTATTCTAAAAATTACAAAAAAAAAACGCACACAGAAAATGAAACACATATGACAAACACTGGACATCACCGCATACAAAAGCAGAAAAAGCTATAGCGTCGTATTACAACACAGAAAGAAAACCACTGACATTTAGTATGAGCCCTCTGGGAAAGCATGGCAGACGTAATTAGTGTGACAGACACGCGCACATCCTCCGGCTATACTAAAATCTGTTAGGCTAATATCACATCAGCGCTGAGTTCTTACGAGAGTTTTGTTTGCCTCTCAACCGTTTTCATTCTCAGCAATATGTTAACATGGAGAGTGTGACTCCGCTAACAAACAGGGTTACAAATTGGCCGTTTTTCGTCTAACCTCGGCATATGAAACCCCCATTCTTGTATTCCTCGTGGCTAGCTTTGCCGACTATGCCGTTTATAAGTGTCTCTCTCTTGCACCGGACGCAGACTCTCTCACAATCTCCGTGTGGGTGTAGTCTACATTTACTCTTAAAAAAAGTGTCGAATCGACCATATTAAAACCCAAAAGACTTAAGTATTAGCCATAATGATAAATAAAGCTTAATGGGGAAAGATTCGTCCACGGTTAACAGCATTTTAGAGAGCTATTCGGATGTTGAACACGTCTGCAAACGTCTGCCGCCGTCACTGGAGTGATCATCTGCGTCACCGGTGGTTATGGTTTGAAATCCCATTCAATGAAATCTTCCATCCTTTAAATACACTCTCTGCACAATGAGTTGACAAGCCGGCACTGAGTGAGACCCACACGTCGACAGCAACGACGATGGCAACTGGCTGGTCCGTAAATTCCTCTTTCCTGTTATTAATGTCCCGTGATATACTATCTTTTCACCGATGTCTTTACTTTTATTTCTGAGGTTAATCAGCACAGCACGATGGGACCAAATCGCGTTGAAATCGAATCGTATTCGTGGCGGCAAAATAGCTCAATTTTACTCTAAACTTAGGCTACGATAAACGAGGATAGGCCACCACCGACATTCCTTACATGTATTCACGGCCAGCCTTAAATGCGCAGTCGTTAAAACTTTGACAACATGTACACCCGAGGAATGTCTCCATTATCATCAATGATTTATTTTTCCCCAAATCGGTCTAAAAGGCTCCCCATGATGACGTCATCTCACTTTGTCATTTGATGCGTCATAGCGAGCCGAGTTTGCTAATCAACTTAGGCCTAATGTGTGAGTGTTCAATAGCGAAGAACGTCGCGTTGAACTCTGTCGAGGTAGGGCGTACCAAAGCTGAAAAGCTAATGTTCTAAACTACTTGGCTCCCCTTTCAGAACGGAGAAGTGCATGACGTCAAAGCCTGTTGTTTGTCGGCTGAGGAAGCAAGCCACCGTGACGCTGTCCTTCCAGTTGCCAATTTGAGAAGTATAAGTCAAGTGCATTGCTCGAACTCCCATTGAAATATAAGGAAAAGCTGCCAAAGGTGCGATCCAATTATCACCTGAAAGATATCGCGCATATTTTCTAGTTTGATAAATGGCATATTTGCTCTGATGTGTATGTTATCGTCCCTATCAAATGTACACAGATGTTGTGCGTCTTTGCGTGTCATAACAAGGTTTCAGTGCTGACAGGCTGTATGAATACTGAAAGTATTACGGTGATCAGAGTTTTGTTCCTATGATACAATATGAATGCAGGGTAAAGTTATTGTTAGTATACAACTCGCGCTTGAATTGCTTGGAAGTATTCCTCTATAACCGATGACATGCTAAACCCCACAGACAGAATTACACACGCATGGAACATTAAACCGGTGAAGTAAACACAAAACAAGACGTTGAGGTTCAACTGAATGAAAGACTAGTCTTGCGTGTCGTCATTTACTTCGACGATTTTTTTTCTCCGCAAACGACACGTAGGTGGCACAAAATTCTTTGCTCTAGCTATTCCTGGAGAATTTTCATATTGGATAAATCGAGATCAGAAAAAAAATCTCCACGCAGCGAGCTTGAATGGGCGAAATTAACACTGGATTATAGACCTGTCATATTTCTGAGGGCACTTTGCTGTGATCGAATACTCATATTTGCACAGCATGAGTGTTAAAAGGGTCGTCAGGAATGTGTATCTTTGATAGTCTGACATGAGCGTCTTGAAAAAGTTAAGACGTGACCACATGAAACGTGGCCGTGTTTGATTTTTTTTCTAGTTTTACCATTTGAAACTTGGTGTAAGACTTACCTTGGAATTTATTTATAGCATGTGTTGTTCTTATCTAGGTACCTAATTAGCTTCCTAATTTGAATTCGCTTTGAGGTAGCATTGGATGGGTGTGGAGGCAGGGAGGCGGAAATGACCGATTATTGGCCATTTGATGTTTCCTGTTCAAGAAGGACAACCACCGAATTTTTAATACTACTCATAATCTTATCATGGGACCATTAGAACGATATATTCTTACGGTCAAGAATGATGAAGCTCCGAGCTCCTTTTTGCTTTTATGGGATTAAGGTTGTCACGACATATATACTAATTAAAATTAAAAATCTTCGGGCTACTCTAGGTTTTCGCCAAATGAAATTTGATTTATTGAATCAAAAGGCCAATGCTGTAAGCTTGGATATTAGAACACATTTAGCTCAAATTTTAATTAAATACTGGATTATAGTTGCAGTAAAATTACTTTTCGAGTCTCCACAGAGCAAAATGTGAAAGTTATCGTTGACGGTTACGGGTATCTTTGCTTATTTTGTTGATATACTAAGATGTACACCCACATGTCTTCTTTGCACGTTTAGCTTCCGACTGGCATATCAGCAGCGTATGAGACTTGCTATGCAAGTGATGAACAGTTTTGATTTCAGTGAATAGCCACGCGGGTCTCGTAGAGTTTATTGAACTATTTTAAGTAGTACGCCGAAAAGATAAACTGTCTCATTGTCTCTCAGTTCAAAGAATGGTTCAATCCAAGGTTTATGCAGCCGTGGAGGTATCTTTCGGTACCTCCATGATACGACCGACAGAAAGTCGCGGGAAGTTTGCCGTTTCTTGAAATTATATCCTATTGTTGTGTGATTCTGTGTGAAAGTAAAACAGCTTCAATTTCAGTCATACTGCAACATGTTTGACCACCAAGTAAGCTAACCAAATCATTACAATTTATGTCACATTGTCATACTATACATTTATGTAATTTTGCGAAGAGACCATCTGGTTTAAAGGCACAAATCATAAAAAATGTATGCAACATCCTATTTTCGGTTCGGCCTTTCAAGACAGCGTCCTGATCAGTTTTTTTTCAGATTTCACCAAACATAACAGGAAATTTTGATAATGAGAACTTTATACTGTTATTTTGCAAACTATGCTGAAAATTTTGTCGTCTAATTTGATTCATAACCAAGAATAAAAGTTTCAGGTCAGCGGGCGTTAGGGGCTGCCGATTTATCATGTTTATTTGAAATTTACTTTAAACAGGAAACTCAATATGGAACTCCAAATAGCTACCTGTCTCCGTTTACATATCACGTTGATTCTCTTTGAAAGACTGTTTTGTAAATTTAAGAACATGAATCTCAGAAGTTTTGCAAATATTTGGGAAGATCTGAAGGACTTTCAGTCCTCTGGGCTGCCTTCTACGAAAAGCGCCCACCAGGCAAATTGTTTACATTGCTGGAGGTAGACACGTCTGCTGGTATATCATAACACCGAATCCTCAAAATAATATGAAAAGATAGGAAACAAAACATCTCAGATGAATTCAAGCTAGTCAATCATGTCACGGGAGATGATGAATTTTTACTTTAAGGAAAGTCAGACTTTGATCAACGATCGTGGATTGTGTCACTCATTGGACCTTAATTTCCTGTTAAGCATAACGAACTTCAGATAAGATCAATGACAGTGACAGTCATGTTCAAATACCGACTGTCCGTTACGGCACTTTGTTGATAGGAGTTTTCAAAGTAACTGACATGGACATATCGAGTAAAAGGCGATTTTGTTTAATACTTGTTCGTTTTCAAATCAAGGTGATGACAATTTCAAAGAGATTTTATGTTGATGCATCGACATAACGTCTCCTCGGTTGGAGGCGGTAAGCCGCCAGGAGACAAGCTATACAGGCAGACCAAATGGAGAAAAGAAATTTAAGATGTGCGACCCGTCTTGGAATATTTTTAACATTTAATTCTTGGTTTATGCAGTTGGAGAAATGAATAAGTGGGTACGCCCTAATAGTTCTCAAATGTGTCCATTACACAAATATTAATGAAAGCAAACATTAATCAAAACAAGATGGCCGCCTTGTGGCCATATTGGATTGTGTCACGAAATTGGTCAAATAGAGTAATTTCAACCTAGATGAACATGATATAGTTTTCCACTGTCACAAGTTCTGTTTCGCATCTAACACTATATAGACTTTTACATACAGTTTTTATCTTGACCTTAGCAATCATTTTGTAAATATTGCAAAGTTTTGCAGGATATAATAGCTCGAACGATGTACGTCCAAGGGTCCCCCGGAAGTGCACGCGTCAGATGAACCTATCCGATTCGTTTATAACATTTATGACGTCACTTCCTAAACTCCCCAGCAACACCGTGCCCCTCAGCCCTCGTTTCCTCTTTTTCAAATGCCCGGAGGAAGGGAATCTACCAATTGTTGATGCAAATCTTTCCGAATTTTGACTGCCTAAGATGGATTTCTCTCATTTAGGTACCACGAGTTTCTTGCATACATCAGTAGGAAAACAGTAGGTTAAAATATATATAGAAAAATGGGACTAGGGCTATAAAAAGTGCAACAGATATAGGTATCGGAGAGCTCGATAGTGATGTGATCGATGAAGATGACATACACTTTTATGATGCAGATAAATTTGAAAACTAGAACGCCGACAGCAATGTGGGCAAACCATTTACGACGT
>NC_091947.1:20914614-21012114 GCF_041260155.1 Ptychodera flava | reverse complement strand
TAATTCTCTCTGGCTCAACATCTTCCGACAGTGAAAATAGATTATGCCGGGTTTTTTTTCCACATGTACAACATCGCCCAATTCACTTTAGAATGCTAATGCTCTAGGCAGGAGATATGGAATCGGTAGACATTTTACAAAGACTGCGAGGTCATCTCGGTGTTAAGGTGTCGACATCTCCCGCGAAGAGTTCACGGGTGACCGCCTCGCGTGTCGACGGGAACATCAGAAAGGTCTTGGCCGTTTTACCCTCACCTGATCCGCAGGGCATATCCGTCAGTTTTCGCGTGTGTAGAACCGCGTCGCTCGGGACGAGGATTGAATTTTTAAAAAGGTTCTCGTCGTGTAAAGCCCGCTACGGGTAACCAGCGATTTCTGCTACCGGTTATGACTCATGGTTCAAATACTCCGTGGAGAAGAGTCTCGTCACAGTGTTCTGTACGTCCTTCGTGATTCCGAAATCGCAACTAAAGCGAAGGTTACAAACTTTGTGTCGGCTACCAAAAATATTGAGCGAAAGGTTCAGTTTTGCTTGGAAGAACGTTTCCTCAAAGCAACTTATTCCGCGACGCTTCTAAGCGGCAGAGGGTAGGTTTCTTGGACAGAGTCCAATCTGCAACCATTCTCGCTATATAATTTGCACCAATGAAAACTGTTCGGTGAGTGATTTGATCGCTGAGTGAGAAAGCATATAAACATTACTATGAGTTGAAATAAAGGAGCAGGTTTTCAAAAGTGAGCAGTGATGACACAACATGTAACGGGAGAGCTCTGACATAGGACGTTTTAATACTTGTACGAAAAGTCTAGCTTCCATAGAATAAGAGTGTGGTGCGACTCTCGGGAAAAAAACTCGGAACATCTTCAAAACCGTAGTGAAAAGGTTACTGTGTCAGCAACATAAAAGACACAGCTAGTAGCTGAGGGGGAATGTGGTTCACGCGGGAATCTTACTCAGTGAAAGACTGTACTTTTAGTCTTGGGGACGTTGCGAGATTATCGAGGCAGCTCGAACTTGGTTTAATCTCGCACTATACACACATAAAGGAGATATTTAGCTCAGTGTTTTCTGCGAAAATGATGAGATGGAAGTGTCCGGCGGTGGAAATCAAAATAAATCATTGCAAGTTTGCACTGTCGCTCGATCGTTGGAAAAGGTTTAGGGCGATGGCGGCCGTTCGGTGTAGCTTCTTAACTTCAACATTTTCACCTAGTAAAGTAGAGGAAGCAAGCCTAAGAATTTGATGGGTCATTATATTGCCTGCACTGGAGAGCTAGCCAGATCGAGGCTGTGCTTGGCAACAACACTTGAACGCAGGCATATATGCCAGTTCTTATCTCTGATTACTTCCTGAACATGTCATGAAAGAGAAGAACTCGCCGGAAATTGATAGGTTTGCCAACGTACGAGATATTTTTGTCAGTAATTTCCCTCAAATTAAATGTAGGAAACCTTCGTACCGACCAAACACCACTACCTTTCTCGGTCGACTTCACTTTTACAGTTCTTCCGGTACTGTTGCCCGGGTAGAGGCGCGCGCGCGTGTAGACACGTCCCAGGTGATATTTTCAGAGTTCGACCCCCCGATAGTACAGCTAACCTTTCAGAATTGACCGCATTTATAAGGTGTCACAGTAGCATTTGCACTTTTATGGACCGAAGAAACTTCATCAAATTGCCATTTCCAAGTTCTCGTTAATTCTCGTCACGAATGCTGTTGCGATATGTCAGTACATGCGGTGGAATGATTCACTTGATAAGGGATGAACTATTTGATCTTGGGAGGGGGTGACAACAATGCCAACTTGCAATATTTTGCCGTGTTCGAGGGTTTACGGTGACTTTTTTCGGATTTCGCACATCATGCGCACTCTGTCCCGAATAATGCCATACTCTTTCAGGTAAATTTCATGTGAATATTTCTTCGGCAGAAGTAGAATAGCTGTAAGACACTACACAGCATTATATTTCTACGCAGATAATTGAACACCCACTCACGAGAATTATAACGGTCTACACCTGATAGAGAATTCCTCAACTACCAGCGGCGTCAATACGCCTACAGTTCATGAAGACGGATTTCTTATTTTTCATATCCACTATACCATTTTCACTAAATCCGTTTTTGATAAATAACCGATGACCGGGTTGAAATTGCGCTTTTCACGCCGACGATGTTTAATGGAATCGCCTTTTCGGACCTTTAGGCGACCATAGAGCAGTTGACAGCGCGACAGCGTATGAGATCTTCAACACGCTCACTACAACATATGACCTTAAATAATTGGTGCTCTGGGTGGTTTTTTATGAATAATCAAATCCGATTAATGCCTCGAAATGAACATATTTTTTCCAGACAACAAACTGATCAACTATGCAATTCGACTGGTTATTAGATTCCTGATGTGTGATTCCGTTCTCAATGGCCCATTCGGTCGAAAATAACGATGTTTCATTCAGCGTGAAACGTTGCTGGGCTCTTATTGTTCATGACCGCGTGAAACGATGCCATGATGCCGTGAGCTTTGCAAAAATATAAATGGTTCTTCGCTTCCAGCGACTACGCGTAGAACCCTATTATACGGCGTGCGAGAAAACGTCAGTTTCCACGTTGTGTAGGCGACGAGACAAGACTTCGTGGCCTGCGATGGTTTCCATCGGCGGTGAGGTTTTGGCAGACCGCGGGAATTTCTTATCAGAAGGGAATTCCAGCCAAGATAGGCTTCAGGGAGGCCGGATTTTGCTATCTTACCAGAGAAACTATCGACTTTCATCCCGCAAAATGAGCTTATACCCGACCTTCTTATGGCTCTATTTCGTTAACTAGGTCTTAAAACAACAATGGATTCTCTGATATAAAACATCCAAGGCAGTAAATTGGGTCACATCTATGAGGTCAGGACCATCGTTTTGGAAATGAGCATTTTGATGATAATCAGAAATAGCGTGTCGGCCACCTTAGCTCAATTTATTAGACTTGACCCTTTTCTCACGAGATTGATATTCGATACGCCTTCTTTGACTCCATATAGGAATCAGTGGCAAGTTTCATTGAGAAAACCATGTACAAATTAGTTGTGTGTTGGGCTCAAACACGTTTGTATCATCAAAGAGATGGACTCTCGTATATTGTATATTAATTTGCCCATCTCACAGAGCGGCTGGGGGCATCGGCGATCACTTGTCTCAAAACAGCACGTCTGACAGAGAGTGGAATATGCAGTAATTACAGGGTGGTAGGGGTGGGAGAATGCGGAGGAGGGTCGAATTTTCAAAAGGTGTCCTAAAGGGGTGTCATCTTTAACTAACCTGACATGAGGACGGGGTTCACTTCAGAAGCTGATTTCACGGTATTAAACCGAAAACTATCAATGTAAAACTTCTTGAGAATTCTAAAGCTACAATACAAATTGATTTTATTAATCCGTGCCACATCTATGGCAGATAAATATTGTTTCTTATATGAAAATTATTGTGACATGTATGTTACTAAAGTTCTGACATACTTAGAGGACACAATTCACGAGGATAGAAATCCATTTTGATTGCCAAGACTCTGCGGCTTATACGGTGTGTGTAGGTATGTTTATTTCTGAGGTTTTACATTGGTGCGTTGATGTAAATGTTCCCTCTCTCTCTCTCTCTCTCTCTCTCTCTCTCTCTCTCTCTCTCTCTCTCTCTCTCTCTCTCTCTCTCTCTCTCTCTCTCTCTCTCTCTCCTCTCTCTCTCTCTCTCTCTCTCTCTCTCTCTCTCTCTCTCTGTAAAGTCCTATCATAGCCGTCGACCGATTAATCGCATAATGTTTAAGGGGTTTTCATTTACAACTAGGGAAAAGATGACGTCACATTTGAGAAAAGGGGGAAAAGGGAGGGTCACGCAATGACAGACAGGTGTGTCTGAGACCCCACCCGTCGTAATTACTGAACACTCCCTATAGCTCTATCTCTTGATACATTTTGCACGTTTATTTTGTAGTCCAAAATCGACGTCGAAAAGACATAGTTTACATAAGCAACACCAAAATTTGTGAAATTTCAAATAATTATTGTTATTGAATTTTAGTCAACAGATGATCCACTTATCGGCAATCGTATCGCGTTTTGAACGTAATCCATTGTGTTAGCAAAGTCACTAATTTGTATTTCGGCATACTTTAGAACCGAAAATAAGAACATGAAAATTTCGTTTTACATGAATAAAATGAATGAACAAAATATATCACATATACAATAGCCACTCTTGGTAAACTTCCTGTCCACCCGTTCTGGGGCGAGAAAATGTGTGTTATTTCCGCGAGGATTCTTTCCGCTTTAGCGGCGGATAACGTCAATTGGACTTCCTTCGGGGGAACGCTGCATAACTTGCACGATGAATGTGACAGTCGACTGTACATGTACATATACTGCCGCCCTTTGAAATGCTATTGTCAGAAACCAGTCATCATCAATGACAGAAATTTTCGCTCCCATCGCGCGGAAAATAATCACCATGCCTCCTCTTTATGGATTACTTTTGATGTGCGGTTTCCCGATATACAAAAAGCCTTCACCATAACATCTTGGTCAAGGCTGACAGTATCAGAATTGCCATCCGCCTTTTTGATTTCTTCGCACGAAGGTTGACATCTTTTAATAACTTTCCAACATTAAATGGCATTTTTCCCAACTAAGGGATGAATGGCAACCGTGGACTACGTATATGCGTGTGTATTGAGAGAGAGAGAGAGAGAGAGAGAGAGAGAGAGAGAGAGAGAGAGAGAGAGAGAGAGAGAGAGAGAGAGAGAGAGAGAGAGAGAGAGAGAGAGAGAATATTTCTCATGGCAAGCTTCGGTGTTTAAACGCTGTAATGACCCCGAACAAGTTCAAATGTTGCGTGAGACCTCAAATTTTATTAATTGAATTGAGAGGGTCGAAGCATTCCTCATGGGAAAACACTGTCAGGAGCTGGCACGAATTATAGTTTATATGACAAAAGCTGTCAACGTAAAAAATATAGCTTATGATAATCAGGTCCCAGTGTCGCCTACTTCTGTTTATTTAAGTCTACTACATCGTTTGAGTGAAAACAAATCTTCCTGGCCTTGATGTGACAATTTACTAATGAAAAATTTAAGATAGAGAATATGGTAAGCAGAATTTACTTCTCTGATATAATGTATTGTATCAAATGTAATAAGTCAATGCCACGTTGAACGTTCAACAGATCATTTACACGCAATTTTCTCGCAGTTAAGGTAGAACGCGCCTCCGGGACAGATTGTCGGACTCTCAAATTTCTACAATCTTTTCTGATCTACCACTTGTTGGGGCTCATTTTTAAAGCTCTTGGAGAAAGAAAAACTTTCATCGTCATAGTTTTTCGAAATCCGAAATTTAATCTTTCCACCATAGAGTTTACACAGCAATGGCGGCCATTGTGAATTTCCAATACCTCAAAATGTTGGGTTACTTATTTCTCTAGTACCAAAATTTGCACGGTGACCCCTGCTTTTATTGTTGATTTGGTAAGAGAATAGTTGAAAGTTTCATTCAGGAAAGTTTGAGCAAAAGTTTAAGTTTTTCTATTTCGAGGCGCATACTACCTTAATACTTTGATAATCATGTATGTCTCCCTAGATTCCATCCTCATTATAGAAAACTTCAAATCAATCCACTGTTTGAAAACTGTTAATAACTATGCTCAAAACCGTGTGTATGTTATTCAATGTTCAACGATTGTGTCGACTAAGCCTCATACTTAAACTCAACTCAGTCAATGCGAAACGCGCTGTCATCAGCGACCGTGGTATCTTGGACCAGTGACGATTCGAAAAATATCAAGACAATAATTCCAATGTCAAGGTTTTTGGAATCAAATCGGTCTTTTTGGTTACGTTTCAACCTGGTAGCTCTCTCAGACTAATACAACGTACGTCAGTTATTTAAACATCAATCTTAAGTTTGTTTTTTCACTAAAACATCAATTAATTAAACCTTCATAATTAGAAAAAAATAACTGTTCAGTGTGCTATTCATTTGCCGGCACACTTATACAATTAATCCTCTAATAGGAAAACGCCATGGAGTGTAATCTCCTGCCTTTTAAATTGATCAAAGAATAAATAATTAAGTGTACATTAAAAGAGCATATAGAGTCATATGGTTCAGCGTGTGACACCGTTATGGTAATTCGAGAAAATACATCATTTGATAAACGAGTGAATTTTTTGCACGTCTAGGCTATGCTAGTATGTTCAGTGAATACGTAAATCGGTAATGGCGTTTCATTCGAATTACTGATTGACTTAACTGTTGAGTAGCAGACAGAAAGAGACAGTATGCAGATGAATAATTAGATGATTTTGTCCACAGATGCCAAAGTATAAATCCCTGCATATTTTTTTCGAAGGATAATATTTTATTTAAGAAGGATTCATTTATTTATCTATTTGTTTTATTTTATCACTTTATTATTTATTTATTGTTTTATTTATGATTTTATCTGTTATTTAATTAGTTTTATTGTTTATTTATCCGTACGCAGAGAGAGAGGGGGGAGAGAGCAGAGAGGGGACAGGGGGAGGGGGACAGAGAAAGATTGGCCGTGTTGCCAAGAGAAGTACAGTTAGGAGAAATGCAAATCGCCTAATTATCCCACCAGAGGGATTATTTGCATTTACGGTGGCAGCTGAAACAAAAGTTACCGCGTTCGACAGTTGAAGCAACCAGCGTGTTGTTTTATACCACTTAATCCAGTCATTACACAGTTCATTGTGGAGATTACACAGTCTTTGATGTCTTAATACGTCTTGAGAGGGATTTGTGTCATCGTTCGCAACCCTCAAAGTTTGACGATGAAGCAAATGCATGGGAGGTTGAGAGAGATCACGTCAGTACGAGATCCCGTCAATACGAGATCACCTGTGCGCGGAAAGTCGAAGTCGACAGCCCTATATCTCATATCTGTGCATATAAAAGAACCGCACGAATACAGTGCCATATTGCTGTTTTGGTTGATAGTATATTTTATCGGTAATTGGGGTTGAATCCTTGAAAATGGTAATAATTTCAGTTTATGGACAACATCGTCGCTTTTATTTCGCCTTATCTGTCACTACCTCTCTGGGTCTTATATATATATATATATATATATATATATATATATATATATATATATATATATATATATATATACATTTCTCTCTATATATAAAAGTCTCTCTCTCTCTCTCTCTCTCTCTCTCTCTCTCTCTCTCTCTCTCTCTCCAAGTGACACTTTCTGTAAATTTCGTTGGCCTTAAGAATGTCGATTCCGTCAGTAAATGATAAAACTGACAACAAGCCGGCAAAAAGAGGGTCTATGAATTACGAGCTCCTAACTTATGAACAATTAAAGAGACACATTACTAAAACAATCAGGAACATTTCCTAAATACTAGGTTTCCACTCACCAAACTGAGAAACTAGGGATTTTTATTTCTGAGCTGGAGGATGTGACCGGCTAAACAGTTCAAGGCCTCTGCACTGAAAGTGACATTTATGATAAAATAATCACACGCACACGAATTCTGTCAATTTTCTCTGCCCATAATACCGAGATTAGTTTCAATATGAAATTCACGAATAATGCTTTTTTCGCCTGCGGTGCAGCTTAAGTACACAGATGTGTTTACTATATTCATCCACATTGGAGGCCAGTTTATGTAATTATTTGGACACAAAAAAATAACGAGTCTGTTTGACGCCGTTAAATGTGGTTGGAAGATATTTTTCAGAAAGCGATTTGAATGGGATAATACCGCTTGGCGCTAATCAAGAGCGATAAAATATCGCAAAAACGACAAATTCTATGCGGGTGTTCTCATCCGCGGCGCCAGATGACACACAACTGGTAGCGACTACGTGCATACCCAGCCGCCTAGCAAAGCATGCGCAGAGTGGTCCAATGGTACGGATGCAGACGACAATATTGGCCGCTCTCATTTAAAAAAAATATACCGGATAAATCGTGTTCAATAAATCGCTCCATTGGCTGCGCAGTGGAGCAACAGCCATTTTGAGTTAGAAATTGATGGCATGGGGGCAAAATCAGAGGAGCGCAATCGAACCGTTTACAATAGTGTATATTGGTTGCTATAGAAATGCAGATGCGAGCGAAAAGAACGCAGTTCTGGTGAAAAAAATAGAGTAATGAGGCGATGAACGTTTGGAAAGGGTCCAATGAGCGGTGACTAGGATTTCAGGTAAACGAGTGTGACCGTCGGCATTCAACTTGAATTCAAATATACGAGCCTCCGTCAAAAAACAACCCTTGGATGTCTTAATTTGCTATAGGGATGTATTATCACGGGCAATCGGTTACACGACGGATAAGATGTAATTTAGCTTTTAAAATTCTCTACAGTGTGGGCGTGACTCTTAACGTTTTCATCACTGTACCAAAACCTCATTCAGAAAACTTCCGGCTTAGTTTAACCCATCGAATTTAAGCTTGGTACGTCAAGAGGGCGGAAACATGATACCGAGGCATCATGGGAAGGACGCTGCAGGTGAAGAAAAGATATTGTTTAACCTTTCGGCATTGTGTTTTTTCGCCCAAGCCAGAATATCGCTAAGCATTAACACGTATATGCCCGAGAGTGCTTCCTGTTATCCAGTTTTGGTAAAGAACTCGAGGGGATTCAGTGTTCTGTGCGTCGACCGCTGAAAGACCGGACTTTATCGCGCCTAGCGTCGTATATATAAATGACGACGCGGCGTTTCGGGAACGCCCAATTAATCTTGGGACGGGTTGGTCGCCTGTTCAGAAATGGGAAAACACAAAATTGAGAGCAAACGTTGCTCAAACAAAGTTCGTAGTCATACTGTTTTTAAAGAACACATCGGCATAACAGATGGGTGAAAAATAGAGTGTGGAATTCCGGGAAACTGAGGTATAATTTGATACGCTGTGCAAAGAAATCTAGCAAAACTTGAAACGGAAAATAAGTCATGTCCTCATTTCGATGAGCCCCTGTTTTCTTGGACATGAACCAGACAGCGTTGTAATCTTCGCGTTGTCTCATTTCTCGGGGGAGGGTGGGGGAGATGATATTTGCAAGACTCTATTCTGCAATGTTGCAACGGAATGAAGTCACGCTGTTTGAGCGTATAAAGACAAAATGCACTTGGAAAATGATTTTCACTATTTTAAGATGATTGCACGGTGTGAACGGTATTATTTGATTTAATTTAAACTATTTGTGGCAGGGTGAAAACAGTTAAAAATTGACATCTAATTACCAATGTCGAGCCATATATGAACGATTCGATTTGATAAAATAAATAAAAATAATTAACTTGTCTATATTCTCTCGCCTCTTAGCGTCGTGCCAATTACAAGTATCTTAAAATAGTTTAAATCGTGTTTGGGCTTAACACCCAGTGCGGACACAGTTTATTTGAAGCATAAATTTAATACTCATATGACATTTACGAAATGTGAAGGCACCGTTTTTTCGCCATTCGAGTTCGCATTTTTGGATAATCAGATATAATTTTCTTCCAAATAATGCGTTTGAAGGCCTGAGCGTCTGCGGGACTTACCCGGGGGAGAAGCGCCTTTGCCCGGTGCTTAAAAGACTGCCAGGCGTATTGATTTCTCTGAAAGACCAAACAGAGGAATAGAGAGCAACCAGAAAGATCTTCACAATCAGTGTCGTCAAACCTTATATCCCTTTGATGACCGATTTACTCTCCATTCAGTTTCCCTTCAAATGACTGTAAATTCGATGACAATTTACGGGCGCGGTACGAGATTACCGCGTATAGGAAAAAAATAACCTCAACCGGATACAATCGGATGCCTGTGTAATATGAAATTGAAACACGATATTTGACTCGTGTCATACCATGGGATTGTATTGATATGGTGGTTAATCAGATAGACCCTATTTTCCAGCTCACTAAAACCGTGATTGCGTTACTAAATCTGCAACGCGGAGAGGTCGAAAGGTCAGTCACGGTGGAAGGCCAATGTGGACGAGCTTCTCGTTAGACACGCACGGGCAAAACGGGTAAAAAATACACTGGGTCCGTGAGATTCAATTGAAATAGTCTGAGACAGTCTTCCATGAGTACGGGGAAATGGTTTTCAATTGAAAGTTAAGAAGCAAAAGCTACGTTTGTGAGCAGTGATCACAGGGTTGACAAATGATTTCAACAAATCAGACTGGGACACTATCATGAAAGCTCCATAAGCTGATCTTTTGGCTATTTTTTCAGAACTTTTGTTTTGTGGTTTCCCTACACTTTCTGCATTGAATCCTTATAAACTGTAATTTAATGCCCAGAATTTAGCATATCAACACAACCTATATGAGTATAATCTACATTGTTATTGTTGAAAATTGTATTCAAGTCCGGACTAGAATTCATTTGTGAACAATAAGCAATTACCACTACACACATACAAGCTGTGTTGACAAAAAGAAAACTCGAAATTTCAGCATGACAAACGGATTAGGGTCAGACACGGTAGTTGATATACAGAAGCAGAATACTGAAAAACTTGCCACAAGTTACAGCTTATGTCCCTTTAAAGTCAAATTTGTTGTACTAGACTAGGAAATTATTAATGGGAGTCCTTTTAAATGGGATTATCATCAGTCTAGGACTGAGGGGTTAGTTCAAAGTTGTAGAACATTGGTTATATATCCAGACCCACTAGCAGGGACAATACCATTATGTAAGTCCATAGGGCTAGACCGGTGTTCATATGTTCAATGAACTCAGAAGTCCATGTGGCTCGAAATTTATTTCTCTTGCCAGGAGATCTTGATACATGAAATGATGGAGATTTGCACCTAAAAAGCACAATGCGAATGCCTGTCCGCTTTAATTTCACTTGGCCTCATATGAATATATGAATAATTAATTATTATCAGATGTCAAACATTTCTTAGACATGATGCTTATAATTATAGCGTCGAATTTCAGTACACCGTTTGATTATTGGATTTCACCAGCTTAAGTTGCGGTGGCCATGGTTTTCAGCTCTTTGAGTGTCTCCCGGAATAACGATCTATTTGTCTCGCATTGACACTTGTCTCAGTATGATTAGAGGAAACATATTTTGACGTCTCTTAAAAAGCTATTATTGTATGAAGGATCATCGCGGTTGAGGGAATACGCGACGCGCTGACCGTTCTGGAACTGAGGCAAGGAATTAGAATATCAGGGTATAATGCTGACCCTTATATAAATTCAAATTGTCAAACCCAGAAACATATTTCTCTATTTATTTATTTATTTATTTATTTATTTATTGAAATGGTATCCTACTTATCATGAGAACTGGGTCCACTGTGCAGCAGGCGTGCCGAACAGAAAGGCCCGCAGTGATTACGACTAGATGGTAAACAGTGGTGATAATCACTCTGATTACCGTTGTGATAATATGTTCATAATGAAGCTTTTTTCTGGGATTTCTTTCGCCAGAGTTAACTTGAGTGTACTAGATTCAGTGTCACAACAGGTTAACTCGCCGCATAGTCTGCATACCTTTACTCAAATCAATATCAAAATATGCTCGCATTGTTCTCACAAAAACGGGTGTTGTCGACCAAGGTAAACGGACTAGAAGGGGAATGTGTCGGACACGAAGCTTTCCTGCGGACTTATCCGTGTTAATTCCTCCATAATTGGCATGGAAATCGCTGGACCGTACAGGAATTCCCGAGTAGTGTAATGGTATTTTCGTTCCTCGCATCAACCATGGTCCCATCAAGGTTTTCTTGCACTGCTACCCACAACACCGATTATTAAAACGAAGCCTGATGAATTTCTAGAAAATTCAGATGGAAGTGCTGAATCGAGACTGACTGTGGTGTGCCGGGCACAAGATGCTTTCAGAGCGGCTAATCATGCAAATCTTATCTTTTTTATCACATGATCTTTAACTTCATTCAAGGAGACTGTTTTCTTTCTAACTGAAGTACTTTCTATTCATCCGATTGGCAACTCTTTGAAAAATGCGTTCAGATTATGGGGAGAGTAAATACCAACAATAAGAATGATTCGCGCAAATATTTTCCACCTTTCTCTCACTTCAATGACGCAGAATCTCGCTAGTACGCTTCTTTGTCGCAATACTTAGTAACATAGAGCCGTTACCCAACTTGACTTACAACACGTCGACAGTCCAACCCCATGTAGCCGTGAGGTTACAGACATCTTAACCAGGCGAACAGACACCCCGATACTTCATCGAATTAGTTTCCATTTCACGGAACATAAAAAGATTCTCTCATTAGTAGTCTATTCTGACCCCCCCCCCCCTTCCTCCGAAACGTCCACTCAAAATATTGGATAAGCCTATGTCTCTCTGCCACTCAGCCGCCTACGGTGTGTTTGTATATGTCGGTGCGAGTCGATCATTTCCTTCGGCTCTTGTTAATTGGTAATGTCAGTGATAGCTAGATTTGCCGGTTTCTGGGGGATCGGAATTTAATCAACTGCGAGCGAGCTCTTGTATTTACCGTTTGAGAGTAGCGTCGTGTCTTACATGCTTGATTTTTTTTTCAATCTCCAAGCAAGCTATGAAGTGCCGTCATAATCCGAGGAATGGATTCCTTCCGAGAACGCGTCAGTACAGACGTGTAATTATCAACTATGTTCCAGCCAAGAGGTTTTAGCATACGTGCTGAGATGCAATTACCTACATACTTTTTTTCGTTTGTCTCAACTGCTCGTCGTGTTCCTGGGATTAGCTAGGGTAAAAGTTTCTCGTCAAACGATGTTGTGCTACGAAGTGATGCCATCAAGAAGCGAATCATCCGTTGCCATAGTAACACACTTTTAGCGCGCTTTTTCCCCTGAGGGCTACCTCAATTTCTCTACATTTATCTTTAAGGTAATAGTTATACATGAATGATTGTACTACACACAATTATTGTGAAACCTTTCGAAAGTCACCGTGACCTTGACTTAGAAACCTCTCGAGTTCAAATATTCAGAAGAGTAACTTATTTATTTCTGTGTCTTTGCTATTGCCACGTGACAAATCATGACCGGTTATTGCAATTTTACAGAACCTACGAAGACTTACTATGGAAACATCCTGCAACCCGTCGCATTTTGCAATCACTTGATAATTTCTTGACTTATCATCACCTGGGACTTAGTATTTCACCAAAAACGTTTGCGCATGCTCATTTGTGTCCACGAAATCTGTCGTGGCAAGACAATGTCAATGGGTGTACAGTATTTGCAAAGTTTTGATACTAAATCTGGAGTCTTCCATTCCTGCTCATGCAAATCTTGATAACAAATGGTAAATTGTGTAAAACCGACTTTTCTTTCACAGACATAAGAAGTAATCGCCAAAAGATTCATATCGAACACACTTCTCGAGAGAAACGAGCAGTAGTAGAGTGTTCTCTGTCACGCAACTTGAAAAGGAACAACGAGACGCGGCGGAGAAATATTAACAGCATTACCAGCATGTACCTTGAAGTCTCGAGGCAGCGCTAATGCTCTTTTGAGAGCTGAAACTAGCTTTTAAGTTACGAGTGTTTGGTGGGTCTTAAGTCCTTTTGTCGATCTTTCCAAATGTCGTTGTTTGTTGTGCTGTTTGTTAAATGCGATGTTATTATTCCTAAGAAAAAAAGAGAGAGATTATCTGATCCTGGATTTTTGAAGTAGTATTTGCCCCGAGCAGTAAAACTCTAAAAAAGATGCACAATCTTCTTAAATATCTATTTACAAGACCTTTGGGAATTCTGAAATGGCTTGAAAGTCCATGTGCAACCACAAAGCTTCAATATAGGACGGCATTAAAGTGCGGCATTTACATTGCTCTTATTGACAAGTGTGGTTGAAATTCGTGCATGCTATAAAAAACATACCAATATGACCCAAGCAGTTATGAATTTGGTTTCATTTTAGTCTCCCTTTGTAAACCACTATTTGAAGTTCAAGTCACTTCGCATGCGGCGCCAATCGTCGTTACAAGCACTGCTTCCTCGCCAGACTTTTGCATGGTTGGTGTTGATGAGTTGAAGTTGTTAAATCCAATTATTCGATCACCGAAATCACATGTTCAAGTTGTTATCATATGAAACAGCCCAACCTGAGATGCCTTAGTTTTGATAGTTACACACACATTGATAGGACTGTTGTTAAGACCAGCTCAGATTCTGAAGGAAATACGTGTTCTTTTTCACGTTCGTAGATCGTCTGCAAACCTTTTACTTTACCTCTCTGAACGACAGCAACACTCTTAAAAAAGAGAGCGCATTCTTTCAAAGTCAGCTCCTCAAGATAATTATGTACAGCAATGTTACATTCTCCGACTGACAGGGTTTGTCTTCGGAACGCTACTATGCCCATTGCATGGTATCAAATGGGGAATGGCATAAAATCGGAGACAAACGGCCGACTTTTCATCGCCAGAAAGAAGAGCTGGATAATGAAAGGTTTAGATGACAAAAGGATTGCAAGAAATGTACCCCACTCTTGAAAGGGAATCCATGGGGAAGCAAACCGGATTATGGAGTAGCTGTATTGAAAACACCCACAATGGGCCGTGAATGGACCTTTGGTGCGAAAATTGCGCCAGCGATTTGGGTAAGAGGCGGTTACTCTGGATTGTCACCGGAGGGGGAAAATGGCTGGTTTCCTGGCGGAGGAACCTCGTTAAGGTCCTTCGTCTGAATAATGCGATGTGCACTGATAAATGGAGGAAAGTGGACAACAGAGGAAGGACATCGCCAACATAAAACGCTGCAAACTACAGATTTTCTTCCTGCAAACGAAAACAAGTATTGTGCACAATAATTTGACGTCGCGCCTCCCATTGTTTTGTAGTCGACAATGTCAAACCACAATCTAAAAGAAGCGCTTAATCGCACTCCCAGTGGAATAGCGAAATACAATGTCGACTCGCTCGTATTTTGGTATGTTTTCAGGTACCTAGCATAAACACTAACACGCCCGTCATCGGAATTTGCGTCTGCCCATTCCAATAAATGTTGCCAATTTGATGTAGCATTTCAAGTCGGGCTTCAATACAGTCAAATCATCAACAGAAAAAAAGGTGGAAACTGAAAGAAAGAAAGTTCGATGACCTTTATCCCTACGATTAAAGATGTTTCGGCAGTTTGTTTACGACATTCAAATCTTCACAACGTTAATGCCTTGCTGTTTTTTTATATTGTTGGCTTCAACGTTACGCTTGAAAGGTTAAATTCCAGTCACACAGTAACATGCATAGTTGCAGAGTCCCCCTCCCCTCATCACTGTGTCCGTTGTTGTCATGGTTACCCGGAAACGCGATGGACAGCTGACATACCCTTGAAGCCACCGGGTTGAACACCGCTCTGTGCTAATCCGGCGGCTGCTGTGCAAGAACCTTGAGCTGCCAACTTGAACACTACGAAGTACCACTGTTAGTATTTTTTTTATTTTGTTACAGCACCGGATTAGAAAGGCTTATTGTTTCAGCTAAACAATGACGGTTGTAACACAGAGCTTCAGCTGTGAACGTGGGCTGACAATTGTCACAACATTGTCATTCGCCCATTCTGCCCGTTGGAACATGAGATAATAGAAGGGTTAAAGAACTTATGAAAAGATTTTTTCAAAGAATTGTTTTAGACTTTAAAATACGCGGTGCAAATGTTGCGCATTTCTGCTCCTCACAGCTAGCAGGTTACACGATCGGTTGACTGCACCGGAACTCGTCCTAATCTGGTTCACATAAAAAGTGAACGATGGGTCACATAAACAAATCTGAACTGTTGAAACCTTGCAGGTGTTGCTGAATCAAATCGTGGGAGATATTGCCTTACTGTGTGCATGCTACCAGCCTCCTTCTTTGCTTCGTTCAATTTCTCTGACTTCCCGATAATGTGTTTTTCATTTGCCAAACGCTACTTTATTTTGTCTGCGTCGTCAGTACGCCATTAATACGTGTGCTAACCGAGTCGCATCGCTGCTGTGAGCCAGCTTTCAGAACGCGCGTGTCATGACCCATACATTTTCCTCCGCCAACACAAGCCTTCTCTAAATTACGAACACGCCGTTGGGTTGCAAAAGGGGTCAGAGCAGGTCGTGTTTGTAGAGCTGAGGACCGTTTCTGCCCTGTCACGACCCCCACTGTACCAGATGACTTCAACCTGCTGGCTGTGACTCAGTGCTATGTTCACTGTAACCATTATATTGGAAACCGATTCATTTTGAAAGTCATTCAGAATCTGCGAGCACGTATGTAGAAAGAGTATTACATAACTGCGAAAGTACGACAGAAGGTACGGAGGCATGACAGATAATAAATGCTTCATCTTTCTGACAAGCACTGTAACCCCTCATTACTGTGTTACCGATAAAACATCTTCATGTCCAAAGAAGCAAAGAGGAACGCGTTGCTCATTGAAAAGTGTTGGCTCGATATTTTTCTGGATGCCTGCTCGTTAACCTCAATTACGTTCGCCTTTTCATTTTAAGTTACGGTGCTTCTGTCGATCACAATAAATATGCGGGTATGGTGCGATTAGATGTGCAGTTCGTATCATTTTACACCGAAGGGCGATTTTCTTGTGTTTTTGATACATTCTTCTAAATCATGAATTTTTTTCCGTGATATCTGTTGTACAATGTTTATATATTTTGATAATATATCAATTTCCATGCCTTCTTTCAAATTTATTTGTGTACTTAACGCAATTAAAAATGCAAATTTGTCACAGAGTGTCACTATTATGTTGTTGTCGCTGTTTGTTTTTTTTTTTAATTTTGAATATCAGTTTAATCGGCTATGACGATTAGCGCTTGCGCAGTTTGTTCCGGGGCCGCAAGGCAAGGCGACCCAATTTGGCAGTCCCTGATTGCCTAGTGTCATGGACAGGTTAATACCGTTGCATCTTGCATTCACACCATATAAAACAGATTTTTACTCGTTCGTTTGATAATACGACAGGCGAAATGGCCACGATAAACAAGAAAGGAGGACACTTTATACTCGGCCTCCGTGCGAAACGGGTTTAACAGGTTATTTTATTGCCCACTCTATGGTTAATTGAAACCTTGTAAATCAAAGTCAACCGTGACGGGTCCACGCGGCCCATGTACCGGCATCCACACTCCGCTGCGGCGTATCGATGACGATTTTAGGTAATTTCCCGTCGAAGGACCGATGCATCCAGAGTGTGAAGCAATTAAAAACGTTTCTGACAATGCAACGGCCTTAACATGTAATTCATGTCAACCTTCTATTACGGTTTGTATCCCTTTTTTCACGAATTACCAAGCAGCATTTTCGAAACAAAAGTAAAAGTGGCAAAATGGATGTTGCGGCATTAGCTGCTGTTTCCATGGGAATCTGTGTCCCTAGGGTATGGACCAATCAACAAACCGTATTTCAAAATATACCTCGGTGAACATTCTGTGTGACGTTCATACCAGGCCCTGCAACGTAAAACTGAAAGCCATTAGTGGGAATACGGTGACCGACTTTACTCGCCATTTTACGTGCCTGGGTAAGTATATACATCATCTAATGCATTGCAATTTTCTGCTTCTAGCAAAGTATAATACTTATTGATGTATCTCTCGACTGTTTCTTTTTTAAGGTACATGCGCCTCGGGGACAGACTCTCAAACTTTTACAATTGTTTTTTGATATACCACTTGTGGGGGTTCATTTTAAAGGTCTTGGTGTAAGAAAACTTTTCACCTGCTTAGTTTTTCGAAATTTTAAAAATTTTATTTTTCTCCGTAGAGATAACACAGGGAAGGAGGCCATTTAGAATTTCAAATATCGGAAAATCTTTGGTTATTATTTTTCTAGTACTGAAATTTGCACGGTGACCCTCCCAACGGCAGCTGTGGCAAATGGTACATTCATTTTGTGAAATATATACCATTACATCGAATTTCGTCGCATCATTCACAGATAATGGGTGCAGAAACGTTCGATTGAGCGGACAGAAGGCGAAATACGGTCACGCTCAGGGGAGATATAGAGCAGCTATAGCGGTAATTGAAAAGCGTTTGGATTGCGCTTTCGACAGCTGATAGCTAATAATGACATCTGTCAGACGCAACCGTGATTTTCAGACAGCGTGTTCAAATTCACGGGTATCGCGCATTGAAATCATAAATAAACTGCCTTCTTGTTCGTCACAGGGAAAAACGTTCTTCTCCTCTCAGTATCGATCACTGGTAAATGACTGAGATGGTGTGTGTGTGCCTTTCATCCAAGCTTGATGCTTCCGCATTTCCCTCACCCTTTCTTCCGTAGAATTTGAACGTCTTCAATGTAACTCTTAATTCATAAGCATGTTATGTCAACGCAATCGATGTTAAGTACTAGAATCATGGACCCTTGGGCGTTGAGGAACTACGCTATTTCTATTCATCCATTAAGCATATCCACTCATGACGTCGCTCAGCCGGATGTTGTGTATTGATTTAAATGTCGTTCGCAAACCTTATTGTGATATGATGATATAATTTAATATTAATATGTATACATGTGCATGAATTCATACATACATACATACATACCTACCTACCTACCTACCTACCTACCTACCTACCTACCTACATACATACATACATACATACATACATACATACATACATACATACATACATACATACATACATACATACATACATACATACATACATACATACATACACAAAGAGAACAACTTTAACGAGGAGCATTTGTACGGAACAAAATGTATTTAGACCGTTACGTAACCGTCAATGATACAGCATGAATATAGGTGTATGTATGTATCATCAATTACGTAAATATGAATATCTTTGTTATCCTGTTTTTATGTCATTGAAGAAAACCAAAAATGACATTTTTTCATGATCTTTAATTGGTAGGAAGAATTTTGGTATTTTCTTTATATCAAACGGCAAAGGCATCGTATAAGAAGCAGTTTTCGCTCTTTGAAATGCCCCTCGGACTTGTACATCGCCGCGGAGACACATAAACCAGAAACGGGAGTTTATTTTTGGCTTACAAATGGTGGTCCTCGTGGCGACAACCTCTCCCTGTTCACAGCTGTTGTTGACTCTGTGCCTTACAGACACGTTAGTTACACCGAGAAGAGAAGACGAGACTGGTTATTTGTAAAGGAATGGTGCAGGATTACCGATCTGTGTGAAGGGGGGATTCTATTACTTTTCACTCTCTCCTTCTTGTCCAGAAACAGTGTCTAATCGGGACTCTCGTCGAAGATGTCCATCAAATACAAGCTTTCCACCGCGTCAGTTTCGCTTTTCTGCGGTACAGTTTGGGGGAAAAATAGACGACATTCCATCGAAGTACGGAGCTGTTACCGAGTACGCAGCATCGCTGGGGAGCCTGAGAATTTCAAGATATTTTCGTGGTTTACCATTACCAGCGATAATGTGGTATGAGATAGTATTACACGGGATAAATTGATCAGCGATTGCACGGTATTTACGACGACCAGACCAACGTGTGGACCTCGCTACCGGGTCATTCTTTTTTCCCCTGCCTAATACATACGCCCTTGCACGACAGCGGGCATGTACGGACTCGCGTAGTGTCGACATTCCGCACTTATCGGAATGCTACACAGACTTAGATTGACACCACGCGGCCTGAAACTTTATGCCCAAATACCAAAATACCGAACACCGTATGCAGCGTATGGCTACAGCACAGAGTGGCACCTTCCTTATAATTAGAAGCAATCGCCGTTGCTAGCTATAAAACTGGTAAACGTGTTTGATATTCAGAATATGCGGACACTAGAAATCATTATATAACAATCCATTGGCATATAATTCAATAGACCTTGACGTCGGAATTAAAATCTTACAAAAAAGACACCACATGCTGAACTTACTATTCATATATGTATGTATGTATGTATGTATGTATGTATGTATGTATGTATGTATGTATGTATGTATGTATGTATGTATGTATGTATGTATGTATGTATGTATGTATGTATGTATGTATGTATGTATGTATGTATGTATGTATCTATCTATCTATCTATCTATCTATCTATCTATCTATGTATCTATGTATCTATACATGTGTGTATCTATACATATGTGTATATTAGGCCTATATATATATTATATATATAATATATATATATATATATATATATATATATATATATATATATATTTCTCGTGTTGTATAAGAAATATTTCTCTCTCTCTCTCTCTCTCTCTCTCTCTCTCTCTCTCTCTCTCTCTCTCTCTCTCTCTCTTCTCTCTCTCTCTCTCTCTCTCTCTCTCTCTCTCTCCTCTCTCTCTCTCTCTCTCTCTCTCTCTCTCTCTCTCTCTCTCTCTCTCTCTCTCCAATGTAAGTTGAAATATGTTATCCGTAACTCGGAGTCCGTCGATGGAATGGCTACTGTTGCATTTTTAGTCCGTTATGAAAACAAGACTATTTCCACTAGACTGACAAGGGCTGAGTGGGTAGAGCAATAACAGCGGCGACTCGATGGTAATTATACGGTGGTTCTGTAATGGATTTATAATGGAAGTATCCACTAGGGGGAGTAAATTTATTACTTTTCACCAAAATGTAGATGTCATTTCCAATGACTAATAACTGGGACGCAAGAAAGTTTGTTCATTGAATACATTGGTATTCATGAGTGCGTGGTTAAAAGTGACCGGGTTCATTTTTCACTTCGTCGCTGAAAAAAATATCCACGTGTCAATCCATATTTTTTTCTCGTTATTCACGAACGATGAATAACGAATAAGGGGTGTAATCGAAGAGCATGCTGGGAGTTCTGGTGATGGGAGGAATATGCACAAGCATACTGTATCGGCATACCGTAATGAGATATGAATTCCTTGGCTCATTAGAGTGCGATATATGCACCAGAAGCAATTATTTCGGTGTGACGTTATGTCACCAAGCAGAGAATTGAACAGAAACGGGCCACGTATCGGATGGTAGGGTGTCCTTGTTGGATCATCGAACAACAACTGCGCAGGCTCAATGAACCGGGAGTGAAAGGCACCTGGTTTGAGAATTGGCGGAACTTTTCAATTTGACACGGCGCGCGATGCGGCTTGAGTATGAAGTGCTCGAAAAGCAAAGGATATACGTGCCCAAAATGACAGCTGTGAACAGAAAGTGGTAGATACATTGTCGGACGAGAAAAAAGTGGCGAGTATTTTAATGTATAAAATTGCAAATCACAGCGCTACGATAAAACGTGTTTCAAATGACGTTACGTTGGGGGAAGTGTGTATTTTGAGTAAAATTAATTATGTACTTACTCAGTGGAAGAAGCAGAAAGAACGGTAACCAGCAGACTATAAACACTCCCACCACAATGCCGAGGGTTTTCGCGGCTTTTTTCTCCTTGTTGAACCTCGCCAATTTGGAACCGAGTCCTGACGGAACAGAGGCTTTCTGCTTTCCCTTCATAATAGGCGAACCTGAAGCTGTGCTCCCTTGCCGGGGCGACGCTTTCCGTTGCTGACCCGTATGAACCCGCAGGGTGACGTCATTCTTGCCCTTGCCGGTCTTTTCGCCATGCATTAAGAATTTGGTCTGTATGATGGCTTCTCGATAGATGCGGTAGTAGAGTATGAGGATAATGATGAGCGGGATATAGAAAGAACCCGCCACTGAAAAGATCACGTAGCTCAGAGAGTCAGTAATGGGGCAGTTGTGAGGATCTTTCGTCGGTTCCCGCCATCCGAACAACGGTCCAGCCGATATCGACACGGAGAAAAGCCACACCATGGCGATTATAAGTCCGGCACGCCTTTTTGTCATGATCATGTTGTGTTGGAGGGGCCGAGTAACCCCTATGTAGCGATCTATGCTTATCACACAAAGGCTATTGATGGAGGCTGTACAACACAGAACGTCGACAGCCGCCCAGATATCGCAAAACGTGGGTCCGAACGGCCAATAGGGTATGATTTCGTAGGTGGCCGAAAATGGCAACACCGTCGTCCCAAGGAGGAGATCGGCCACCGCTAGGTTGACGATGAAATAATGCGTCACATTTCGAAGAGAGCGTTCCAAAGCGACAGCGAGCAACACAAGGACATTTCCACAGATCACCAGCAGAACCATCACTCCCAAGGCGATGGTGGACAAAACCACAAAGGTAACTGACGGCAGTGGGGGCAAGGCACTGACGTCGGTCGCGTTCGACGAGTTTGCCGCGGCGGTGGTCGTCAACATTCCGATAGCAACTTCTAAATTATCATATTCCATGCTGTTGTACGTCACGTATTCCGACTGTCTGTCCTGGGGACTCGTCATCGCGGTCTGCGGCTGTATCACAGCGGACGACATGACAGCGTTGAGCGGCACCGAGTTGGTGTAAGACATTGCTAAACTGCTACTGGTGTTTAACATAGATGACATAATAGACCCAGGTCTCCCGTGCTACCTTTTCGTTTATGCTCCAATAGCTCCTTTCTCCTTCAGGTCTCTAGAGAGTCTGAACTTCGTGACGATCTAAAAAACAGAAAAAAGGACCAACAACAAAATATATATGGACACACACACAAAAAACTAGGCGGTCTGTATTCCATGGTTCCGGCCCATTTTCTAGCCACAATGTCGATGGCAATGGCCTGTCATGGAGGTATGCTACCTACAAAGTCTTCAGCCTATACACTCTCTCCTGTTGGATGTCAAGTCTTGGACTCACAAGATCACTAACGTGCATTTGACGTACATACACCTCGGATCACCTATAACACGAAACCAATTGCTGTTAACTGCCCTCTAACTTTCATAGATAAACAGTTTCACTGCGGGTATATTTTTCTGTGGTGGAATCTCTTAGTTATTTATGCTGGTTGCAGGGACGGCCATCCCTGTGAACGGTTTCTAAGCGAGCGGCAGTGTAACATTAAGGTGGTAGTATGCGCGTCGAAAATGAAAGGCGAACTTTTGCTCAAAGTTTTTCTCCATGAATCTTTCAGCCAGTCTCTTACTAAATCAAATAAAAAATCGGGGATCACCGCACAAAGTTATGTACTGGAGAAGCAAGTTACCAAATATTTACCAATGGTTGAAGTTTAAAATGGGCGTAATCCCTATGCTAACTCTATAGGGAAAATTAAATTTTCGATTTTCGAAAAACTAAAAAGATAAAGAGCTTTCTTTCTCAAAGGGCTTTAAATGAGTCCGCCACAAGAGTAGATCAGAAACGAATAGTAAAAAAAACGAGAATCCAAATATCTGTCCCCGAGGCGCATATCGTCGTTAGAATACACTTTTCATCGGGTTCTCTCGTTTGGTCGTCTGGGCTAAAGGCGCCATAAATGAACTCGAAGGCAAGACTATATTGATGAGATAGCACTTGTGAAATTTAAGTGCCTTCACAGTTTTTAAAAATTATTCATCAATTAACGTGCGGAGCCATGAAATGAGAATTTAATGATATCTTGTGTCGATATAGCGCATCTTTTCGTTAACGAAGGACCTTTTTCATTCATCTTTCGGCGAAAAAATATATCATGGTTTATCGAAAAATTTATAGTGCAACTGCCTCAGCGTTATATCTCGACGGCAGGTTGGCAGTGGTCCTGATTATCGGCGTCAAGAGTGTTCATGGACTTGGTTATGACAAGGCAATTAGTGTCCATAATTAATACTAAATGATTGGCACTCGCAGTGGCGCAATGAGAGTTCTATTTTCGCAAATCAAATCTATTGCGTAATAATAGTGGATTAGAGTGATTATCCTGTGCTACTCACCATCGTCAATTTCTCGCATTTCAAAATTTCCACGTTCGATTGGACCACTGGGGTTGTGACAGCTTCACATCTTTTTCCATGTGGCAATCTCCTCACTAGTATTAAATAAAAAAATAGAAAGAAAAAAAAATACCTATATGAATGTTCGGTGTTCTTTGGTCAGTGTCAAGTTCATGATCGTTCACAGTTCTGGGGTATAGCTCCGCAGCTGAAAAAAAAATAAGTGAGTTTGTCTTAACCCGGAGGTGTTTGCGTGTATAGGCGCCCATGTTTAAGCGAATCGATCTTTGCTTGGCTGCTGCACGGTTGGCTAGCTTCTTTGTTGCGAGGGATTGTAAATACCCCTGGGTTGTAATGTCGAATTAACGTGGTCGCTAAAAGAGATGGTCATCAGACGAGCTATGACGCCTATATCGGGCGGCGCTAAAACATACAACTTTTAACAAGCTGCCGGGCGTGCTTTGCGATTCAAGTATCTGTCGCTAGATCAACATCTTACTGACAGGTGGAGACAAGGGCTGTCACACTACAAATTGGAAATACCAACAGACATGTTGCAACCACACACACATGTACACACGACCGTGGGGACGATTAACTAATTCCCACCAGTGTGTTGATATAAAAGGGCACGGTACCTGTGAGAAAAGTCTGATTGCAGAGTACTCATTAACTGAAAACCTATATCAGATGTAAAGTGATGCTTGAATCGCACTCAGAGGGCAGCCAAACGACCGGTTACGTGCACTATTGGCGATGTCTTCGGGTGAGGTCGACGTATGGCGCGCTTTCGATTTCTGGACCCTCCACGCTATTGATCGACGAAATCTTAGCTTTCTCTCTAACAACTAACAAAAGAATTTCACTACAATGGGAACTTCACAGGGGTCAGTAAATAAGACAATCATGCACTTTCTAGTTTTTGCATAATTCATGTCCGCCATTTCTAACTATATCCTTCGTCTGTCTGTTTTTGAGTCTACCAGACCCACGCTCGCCTTTATTTTCATCAAATCCGAACGGTCGCGCGCGACAGTGTCACCGAACGTCATGTTACACAGCTAAAGGGTCGAATCGGTTTCTCCGTCATTAGTAATTCTCGTCAAGATTGCGTTCGGTGACGTGCTTTTAACAAACGAGAGGATAAAACACGGTCGCATTGTAAATTTCACCAGATCTTCTAAAACCGAGGTGCCAATTTCCTGACACTTTTTGACGAGCTCACGCCTCGTTGCTGCCGACACAAGGTGAGGAATGTGATCTCTCTGGCATTTTCTTGTATTGGTTTTCCACCCTATAATCAGACACACAAAGTGTTTATTTCATCGGCTATCGCACACTAGAAAGAAATTACTGAACCGAAAAGATTGGCTTTTAAACTGTTTAAATTAAACAATTGTCGTCAGGTGTGCTAATTTTAAAGATAAACGTCACTCAGGCGACACTGATGACAGCAAGTTGGACGGCATCCCTCCGATGACAAGTAGCTGACAGCGGATGTCCGTCCGATGACTCGATGCTGAGCACCCTGACCCTTTTACGGCAACAGACCATGGTGAGCGAAATCTTTTTCAGATAACCGCGCGTGTAAACACCACCCACCCACCCGTCTCCAGTTGAAAGCGCCATTCAGTCATCAATTAGCGAATCAACCATTAATGAATTTTTTACATAATAACTGGATTATGGGATACACGTCACCAAAATCTATACGCGCCTATCATTCCACCACTCTATTACCCGCCACTACTATTGACCGATCAACTAATCAGTGATAAAAAAACACTATACATTGCCTACTATCAGCCGACCGGTTCCCTGAATATATTCGAACCGGTATTACTTTTGGAATTTGACCGGCATATCTGTGAACCTGTCGTTTAAGCCGGTACAGTTTTTTGCATGAGAATATTATAACCATAGGCAAAAAAATATATACACAATCAAGTGGACTTCAATTACGATTTTGTAGTTGTGGAATTGTACTGGTGGATATCATCGGAGGAACGCACAGCTGTGTGGTACGGCATACGGCCAATAAAAGTATCCCCTGAGGAGGCTATGCGTATAGCAATGAAATCTATCTGGTCTTGGCATTGCCCCCTGATCACTGCGAGCAGTACTCAGCTTTATACAGTACATTTCTCATAACATAAAAACCAACGCTGTCAACCTACCATAGCGAAAGGAAATCCACACTGGTAATTTGACGGTCACGACCAATAACTCGGCAAAATTGAGCAGGCACGATGTTCATCCCGTCTAAAGGGAGTTGGAGGGTCGTTCAAACTTAAAAAGATATCCTGGAATTACACGTTCCGTTTCCCTTGAGACGATGGAATTAAAAAAAAACTTTTTCTATTGGAATGTAGGAGTCACACGGTAGCATCGAAACGTTGTGCCTACGCGCACGATATACTCCGGCCTCACTGAGGCAGCCTTGGCTATTGGCACTAGCGCACTGTTCAGAGCTTTCATCGGCCTCACTATATATAGCTCAATGAAACGGGCATTACAGAGGCAGTGCCCAGGCTGTTTTGCATAATAAGCCCGAGCTATCTCTATGACGTCAGCCGTTTCCCGTCCAGTCAGCGTCACACGAGAAGACCTCTGCTCGTCCATTCGTCGACCAGAATATCTGAATGAACGAACGCTACTGCGACACCGTCGACGGAATGTCCACACCACTTCACAAGACTTGACAAAGTCATAAAATTGTCCATTTTTTGTGAAAGTACGAAACCACTCTTTATACGCTCGAAATTAAGTCTTATAGTTGCTGCACACAGTCTTGGCTTTCAGAGCTCTAAAGTTGAAACGTTTGTGTTTGAAGGAGGAAATCCTCAACACAGGTCTCGGTAATTACAGCAGTTTTCCAACATTTGTAGCACCCTTAAATACACGATTTTATGAAAGGCTCCTCAAACTGCGCCCTGTTTGTGTTACAAGTACCGTATAATGTATACTTAATCACGTTACATTCACTTGAAAAGGGGGGGAATATCATTAGATAAGCTGTCGATTGCGGCGTGACTATCGCATGTTACGTCCATGTTACCTTATATAATTCTACATTGTTGTGGGGTTTAAATACAGACCACATACATGCAATTGATTCACTACCGGGCTTCACAACCTGCCCGGACACTGCCCAATCATGTATTTAATCCATGATAAGAGTTATCGATAACTCCGATTTCCCCCTCTTCCTCCCCTCTCACCATCCCATTACATACATACATACATACATACATACATACATACATACATACATACATACATACATACATACATACATACATACATACATACATACATACATACATACATACATACATACATACATACATACATACATACATACATACATACATACATACCAGAACAGACCAGTACCATACAAATCTTCAATTAAGAATGCAATAAATACTATACATATAACGAGGACAAGGGGATTCTTGTAGTATAAATTTACAACTTTTTCGAAATCAACTGTGTTGAGTTGTACTGCTTCCCGCGAAGATCGTAAAAACTGAAAGTCTTCGCCGATCACGTGATTCTTGGATCTCTTTCCGCTGCAGTTCCCCTTTTTCTCATCGGTGTTGCCATTTTTCTGTCCGCTGATTGGTTAGTGTTTGAAAATTGGTATATCCCTCCGGGCGTGACCGTGATTTGAACATTTGCTTCAAAGACTCTTAGCCTTCAGCAGGACGACAAACCCTGAACATTGCTAAAATCGAGTTTTTGAAAGTGTAATCGGAGGTAAAGAGTTCTGACACCATTCTGCAACGAAGTCCCCGTTGTTTGTAATACAAGAACAGTGCATTGTTCGTGTAAATAAATTCTAGAGAGAGCAAACTGAGCTATTTTCTCGTGAGCATTTGAACAAAGTCATAATATTTGCAAGAAAGAAACACCAGGGATAACATGGGAGGGATTTAGTTTCTGAGAAAGTCTGCCTCGCGCGGAAACACCACTTCGTCGATGAATAAGCAGTGAGGGATGTTGCCGGCGGTTATTTATGAATATTGTTGCACGATGGGTATCTAGAAGCAAACCTTTATTTTCGTCGTCTGCATTTTTCCAATCAAGTCGAGGAGCGTGACTAAGCCACGACCTCACGGTTGGTTTCTCGAACTGAGCTCAATTTAACATTAATTACACCGAAATTCGACGGTTTACTTTTGCGACATCGGGTGTAGTATGTATGTACCCTTTGAACTGAGCTTTCTATTTGCGACCATTTAAAGAGACCCGAGCGAAGTGATTTCTTTTCCTAAATTAACTCATTGTCTTTAATGATGTGCCGTGCCTACTCACTGCCTAGTTTCATGATACAGGGCATCACCCGGCAACGGAAAAGCCCGAAGGATACACAAGCGCGAACTTGCCGTGTAATTTATGCATGATTGAGGCCATCGAGGTCAAAGAATATGAACGCTTATCGATTCAAATGAAACAAAGGGTTCATTGTCGAGGGATGAGTGTTTGAATACCACGATTGATCAAAATAAAAGTAATTGTCCTCTTAAATATGTAAATCTCTATATTTTTGCCTAGGTAGGAAAGCGAGCAAGTCTGGGTATTCTTCATGGATTTTAAGTATTTCATCTTTCCACTGATGAAGTTTGACTCAATTTCTCAATCTGTTCACCCTTTGCCCTTTCGATTTGTATCGCCTCTCCCAAGATCTCATCTGTGGCCTAGCCCCCCCCCCCCCAGCAGATAGTCTTTCTGAGTTGACCCCGTGACCTATGAACATTTCTATATGTTATTAACATCATGTTCCGATGACACTTGAAGGCTAAGCTAAAAGGTGGTGTGAATATATGATAATGAATCGCGAACCGCTCCCGGTTTTATAATCTTTCATTCATTTGTCAACTTCAAGGTGCTGTACTCTCAACAGGAAAAGTACAGCTGGCGTTCAAACTGCAAAGTGACCTTTAACTATGCAATCAACCGTAAATGATTATTGATTTGAATTTATTTGCCATAATTTTCATTGCCATGTATTAAGACTGAATAAAAATACGTGTTTCCGGTAACGCGCTCTACTCTGGAGAAACCCTCCGACTCTAGACATCTATTTCGCATTTTCAAAACATGTCGAGTTAATTTTACAGTATTTTATGGGTCTTAGCCAACAAAAACAAAAATTTTAAAAAATTCTCTGACCCACCTACCGTAATTTTCTGAGGCATGTTACAAGAATCACACCTCTTTGTTCTATTTAGCCTAAACAACGTAAATTCAATTATATGAGTGTTCTTTTTCGGATTGAAACTAGATAATATACGCATGATAAATGCTTTCTCTCTATCAATTATTGTTCTCCGAAGTTTCAGGTCGAGGCTAGCTTGAGTCATGTAAGGGAAATTGCATTTCGCCCTAAATATTATCATTTTAATGGTCAATATTCTCTGAAAAAAAATCTGTCACGAACGTTTAAAAAAAAGAAAACCAAGTTAAAATTCGATGGATCAAGTTATCACTTACAAATCCCTTGCCTATATATATGTCGGCGTGCTTCGTAAGTGTATGAACATTTGGCCACATTGTTGGAAAGAATTTTTATACAAAAGACACACGACCCAAAATTACTGGTAGTCATGGTAACGGTTTAATTTCGCCGGAAGAAACAGAACCAGCTTGTTTAAATAACTTGTCCAATTTCACTTTATTTTTCGATTCTAATTAGAGATTAATTCATTTTGAAGTCGCAAACCCAATAGTACAGCATTCGTGAAAATATCATGATATATAGTTCGTTGTAGCGAAAGGTCAGGTCCCCAACGAAAGCCCTGTCGAACCTCCGTGAATGCAAAGGCAAAAAATCCCGCCAATTTACTTTCCAGGCTGTCAAGTGCGCCTCAAAAGTTTTGAGACACCGCCTATTGCGTCGCTTGAAAGACAGGCAGGTTGGAGGTGAGGTAAAATTGTGCCGACCACGTACACCTTTCAGTCAACGCCAGAGACTGTATGGCGACATGAAAAGCTTTGGGCGAAGCTAATAAGGCGGTTGTGACTGTTGGGTTTTTAACGTGATGTGAAAGTTGATTGTTTCCATTCCATAATACTGACGTTTTGGTACCTCGGAAAACGAGCATGCGCAAGAATTAATAGCTTCAAGACCGCCAAACAGGAACAAACTTTCATGTGACCTGGAGGGGTGTCCGAAAAACCTAAATGCGACGACGCCCACACATTGAAGCCTGATACCATATCAGAAGAGCATGACAGATCAGTCTACAAAACGAGAAAAGAAGATCATTCATCTAAGAGGATTAAACGAACAGATTTATACAATCTGAGAAGAGGAAAAATAATCTAGTTATAAAATTTTGAGTCGACATTTTCGCTAAACTATACAATAAGGAATGGAAGTCGAAGTATATTCACATTTGTTCAGCGGATACTAAACGTTCAACATTGGACTTCTTATAGTCACAGAAGAGATTCCGAAGTTTTCCCACGTTTCAACTCAAATCAAATGTTTAGAAGATAATGATAGTGGTGCTTGTGACGACAATGATGATAAAAATAATGATAATGGCTGTTTAAGTGGGTTTACAAGTGCCGTTGTTGTTGATGATGATGATGATGATGATGATGATGATGATGATGATGATGATGATGATGATGATGATGATGATGACGACGATGATGATCACGGTGGTGATGATGATGATGATGATGATGATGGTGGTGATGATGATGATGATGATGATGATGATGATGATGATGATGATGATGATGATGATGGTTGCGGTAATAGTGATCCTTATTATGATCATAATTATTATTATCATCATCACCACAACCACCTACGCCACCGCCATCACAGTCAAAATCACCAAAACGACTGTTAGAACACACTTTTGATTAACAGAGCGTTGAACTCCGGAAAAGAGTCATATGGTGGTAATTTTTAAACATAAAAACAAAACGTGTTTGCCTGTTGAGACATCAACGGAAACTCTGAAGGTGATCTTAACGGTCCAAATGTTGGTTTTTAGGAAAATGGCGGCTGGCACAATTTATTATCTAAACAGACAGTCATTCTGTCGACGTCAAGCACCTTCATATTCACTTTTAGAGTAAACATTTGAACTTGATAATATGCGTTTTGAAAACTTCTGTAGGTGATTTTATTTTTCCGAGGGCATCAATTATGGCAATCTACCATCAGAGTATTTATTTCGCTACCAATATGATCAAAGACAGCCTTGGTTTATTTGAACGCATAGTGATCGTGGATACTAGCAGTTATCAGACTAGAGGGACTAGTAGATGATGCATCGCGCAAGTATGAGACACGATTCATGTCGAGGCGATATTTGATCAAAACGTGACTTTGCTTCGTAAGTGTATCGCCTGAACTAATCCGTACAGTGATTTTGCTGAAACGAAACTTTATAGGCTAAGAGATGCATACAAGTCGAAAAAAAATTGGCAGTGAATGATACGAGTCGGTCATCATCGGTCACGAGGCTTCCTACTTAAGTTCACTGTGAACTTAATTTGCGGATGTACGCATGGACGTCGCGGCAAGAACTGAGGAATGGATTCACTCTTTTCCTCTGAGCGAGAAACGTATTGAGCGCGCCCAGACGCTGAAAGGTAAACTTCTCCCTGGTTACCAATCAGCTTTCACCCACGGAGGGATCACGTTGAGATGTTTAGAGGCTGTTGTAAAACAGAGATAACGCTAGACATATTGCACTGTGAAAAAAAATTGACTCCATTGTTGCGATAATTGAAGTCATTTTGCATCGATCGGGCAAAGTGAAAATCTTATGCGCACTGTTGTGGTATTGAGGGTGTCCCATTACTGATCGGGAAAACGTTTGTGCACAGTGATGCGTAGGATTATTTCAAATGTCCCTGGAGTTTCTTCGCCAAAGATCGACCAGAGGTGATACACATAATTTTCTTAACTAATTTTCTGAGAGAACTCCTTGAGAGTTAAGTTAATCTTGAGTTAATCTTGGTGAGTTAAGTTGATTCGAAAGAGATGATGATGATGATGATGAGGAGGAGGAGGAGGAGGAGGAGGAGGAGGAGGAGGAGGAGGACAATGACGACGACGCCAACAATGACGATGATGACGGCGGCGGTATCGACGGAGGCTATTATGATGATTATGATAATGATGATGATGAGAAGGATTTTCATCAGTGTAGATAGTTTCTTTTTTTGTGATGACGTAAGGGGTACTAATGAAGATATGAGACTGTGTTGCGGATAAATAATCCCCGCTAATTTGACAATTCAGCGGCAAACCATCTTAATGAAGATTGCCTAATGTGTACACAGTTACAGATATTAGACTATTAGCAAGCTTGCGGAAAACAGTGCCAGGGGAAGTAAGTGACGTCACGCTAGCCTTTATCAGTTTTAAATTTCTAAGACTATAGAATTAACAGCTGGAAATCACACCATCGGTAAAAGATGTCAATTTGGCGAGAAACAAATGTGCAGTAGATCGTGTACGTAGGCACACTATATATGTTTAATCGATCGTGACCACCAATTCTTATCAAGTTAAGGTAGAACGCGCCTCGGGGACAGATAGTCGGACTCTCAAATTTCTACAATTCTTTTTGGTCTACCACTTGTGGGGGCTCTTTTTAAAGCTCTTGGAGAAAGAAAAACTTTTACGGTCTTACTTTTTGGAAAATCCAAAATTTAATTTTCACCCATAAAGTTAAAACAGGCATTGCGGCCATATTGAATTTCAAATATCGCAACATGTTGGGTAATTTGTTTCGCTACTTCCAAACTTTCCAGGGTGACCACTCTCCCCCCCCCCCCGATTTTTATTGTTGATTTGGCAAGAGAATGGTTGAAAATTTCATTCAGGAAAGTTTAAGCATAAGTTTAAGTCTTTCACATCGAGGCGCATACTACCTTAATATAACCTAAACGACTCCTTCACATGATAATAAAACATAGCTTTCCCCGAAGTAAGTCAGAACCTGTGCCATTTTTATTAAAGTAGAACACGAATGAAAAGCTTCGATCGTTACGATTTCGATAGGAATATCCCGTTCGCTCTGCTTCATGAATTTATTGCGAAAAAGTCAAACACAGCTCTCAGACTGGTACTTTATAGGTTTAATTTTGCGACCCACGTGACGTATCAAATACGTCACTGCCCTCATTCCCCACATCTTGACGACCGCGCATGAGCGGATTTGACCCCTTTCTCTCAATACCGTTATTTGCCACGCCATAAGGTATTATCTTGGGGAAAAACTAACGTGGTTCCCGCCTCGAAACTCAAAGGCTCAAACTTCTGCTCAAATTTTACGAACGGAAAATTTACATGTAACACGTTCCCTTTACAAATAAATAATAAAACATCAGGGGTTACCGTTCAAACTTTGGTATTAGAGAAACAGATTACCCAACCTTTACCGACACTTTCAATCCAAAGTGGTCGCCATCCCCGGCCTGTCTTTACTCTATTTGGAATATAAAATTTTCGATTTTCACGAAAGTAAGCTGTTGAAATCCTTATTTACTCAATAATCTTCAAAATGAATCCACACAAGTGATAGACCAAACAAAAGTATGATAAAAGTTTGAGAGTCCAGAAATCTCCAAAGGTGCATTCTGCCTTAATCAATTCGTCTCAGTCGTGAGGATGAAGAAAGCTATTTAATTTGTCCATGCAGCCATTTTCCCATGCAGGAATTTTCAAATAAACGTTCTAATGTTGACAGTAGAACTTTTACCAGTTCAATTAAGCTGGATTTAGCGCAACTTAAATCTAGGTGGACTATGCGGAATTCAAATCAAGGTGGAGGGAGGTTCGTGAAGTACAGAGACGACAAGCCTCACTCCACGGTTGCCGTTGTTTGAAACTCGCTGGGATGGGCTTCCGGATATTGCGTCTGGACCGAACTACATCTCACGCCATGACAACATTTCACATTATCCTCGATTTTATCGCTTTAGACGTCAAGATAAGAACACTCCAATATTCACATATCTCAAGGTTGACAGTGAATTTCGAAATTAAATAATAAAGTTGTTTGCGGCGGCGCAGTTTATTGGCAGTTGCGACAGGGATGGAAATGTCCGATAATGCAGTCTTATTCAATCCACAAAGCTGCAAAAAGCTTCAAAAATATTCGACCAAGATTTAATTTTTCCCTTGTGTGGGCGCTCACATTGCTTTAACTTTTCGAATATACGAGCCATCAAGAACTGTGCTAAGATATCTTTATGGCATTATTTACTCCTAGAACTTTCCAAGAAGTTACTTTTCCCTCAAGTTCAAGTTCACAGAGAATGCTTCTGATATACTACCAAATATCATGCAAGTACATGTACTTTTCTTGAACAAATATCCGAGTTTCACTGTGAATATTATATGCATCGACTCCTAGAATTATTGATTTGTACAATCTATACTGAACGATCGATATTGTGCCGTCAATACAGGGGAAATATTTCAGCAATTTTGCATAGACAATGTTCGTGACAACATTACTCCAGTAATCTGTAAGGTATGTTTATGACGCACCCAAAAACGAACGCGCTGCAACTACGATGCATTCTGCGGAATTTCAGAAGAACGTCACGCAGTACGTTAGTGATAATGACCTCAGCAATGATATGGCATGACGTCGACGGCAATACCGGCAAGTTCGAGGTATTGTGTTTTTGTCAATAAAAGCGGTAAAGAGACGCTATTATGGACAGGCATAAAAAAAAACTGTCGACTCATCATCGATGATTATCTGTCTAATTAAACACATTGCAAGGCGAACAGGAAGAAGCTATTTAAGGTAAATATTGCAAGGTAATCGTAGTACTTGTTATTGTCTTTGTACACAGAAGAGACTTTTATCTTCAATTTCGTACATCATGACATGTTCCAGAAACAATAAAAGTTCCTCCTACACATGGAGGAAATGTGGAACAGTATGTGTTATTTTTGATATGTTTATATTTTGAAGTCGCGAAATCAGTATATCTTCTTCTCCGTCGACTTTGTTGAAATAAGCCTTACAAGCATTGCAAACACGCTGAAATGTATCAATAACTAAATAAGTAGTGTCCTTGTTGACGAATGAACTCTAGTCAAGAATAAAGCTCAGGTGTTGACAAATTACATTGGCGGCTCTGTTTCTTTGGTAGAAATACATGAATATCAGTAAGTTGTTGGTGATGACGTCAGCAATTGAACTGCACTACGCATTAACTTCCCAAACTGAATTTTACAAAGCGATACGAAAACAGAAAATCACGCAATAGTCCAAGCTAACAAAGCACCAAATGTGAATAAAACAGTATGGAGTTTCTTTCGTTTCGAGTACGTCAAATGCTGTGAGCTTCCATGATTGTGAGAATGAGTTTTCTGTCAACCTTCAAGTTGCTGAAGTTGACGATTTTGATCGCAGCTAACGTAGACTTAACAAGGCAAGGGTAGAAATGCATTTGCACACGCTGAAGACAGAAATTCATACATTGGAAAACAAATCATAATCACAGCCGACCCAAAATCCGTCTGAATTCACCGCTGATTGCATTAGCTGCTCCGGCGATGACGTGTGTTGCGTCGAGAAAGTCGCCAGAGAGCATCGCACACGTCAGACACCTGATTTGACGGAACAATAGAAAGAATTTGCCGTGGGTTTGAGAGGCATAATCGACATTGCGTTGAAGTGTCGGTGGTGCGTCGTAAGTTTGTGCCGGACCGACGTAAATGCGAAAGTATGCCGAACAGTTGAAAAGAATACGCCGCAACAAGATACTGCTAAAGCTTGACAGAGGAATGAAAAGTGTAATCAAAACAATGTTGCGAAGTGCAGTAACAAATAGCTTGAAACTAATCGTGCTTGAGGAAATTGTCCGACACAAAAGACAGATAATTCCTACCCTAATTTGTGGAAGAGAAAAGGGAGGCATAGTTGCCTACGCCGCGATCAAAAGAGAAAACAAACAGCCAGGACCTAAGGTCTACTAGTACTTTCACCGAACTCTGTACTCTTGTCATTATTGATTGCCCGGGTCGTACATGAATCGTTCTACTATGGCTAGAAGTTAGTGAACTTCGCCCTTGAAGAATCAATAAACGCGTTCAATGAGGTCAATCTTGCGCACACATACACCCGCTGGAGTCTTTCTTTTCCTTGCTAAGCCCTTGAGGATTTCAAAAAAAAGTACCTGGATATTTAGCGGATGTTGTATTTTTTTCCATAAAATGGCCTTGAGTCTGAATGGAAAATAAGAACATGAATGAGTCGCGCTGGTACTATATTACCATCGGTTTTAAGGGAGCAGTTACACGTTCTCTTTGATGTAAGCGAAAGTTCGAATTGAAATTTAAAAAAACGGCATATATTTGTTCCGTCCTGTAGTCGGTCATTCAAAATCACGAAATCTTTTACGAGTAAACTTGTTTAATAGCTGTAATAGCCATTTACTTAAAAAATCGACATTTAAGGAACATTCGTATTATTTATTTCTATCAGTACCTATGGTCGGCTGTGCCGATCCGATCACAGTCATGCATTTATCTTATATTGCTCTGCTCGGTCGGTAAAAATGCTCACATACTTTTAAGAGTTTTTTAACTCCAAATTTCATTCTTCCGTTGTTGCAAACAGGTTCATTTCAGGCGACGTACAATTAAAAGTTAGTATGGAGTGGATTTATTAACCAAAGAACAATATTGCCGCAGAATTTCCAGCCGCTTCCTGCATATGAAATCATTTTCCTCAGCCCCGCAAACACTTCGTTGCCTAGCGACAGGAAGTCATTGCCCGAGGACGCGCATCGCAACGGGTGATACGTGAGTACACAGTCTGTAATATACTGGCAATAGTCAGGAAGTATTCAGCTTGGAAAAAAATTGTTTTAAGCGAAGTCGGAAAACCAATCAGAGGAATTCATACGGAATGGAATTAAAACAACTAGTGGGGCCACTTCAAATTGTTTACGCCGTTAACCTCGACATTTTTCACATCAATAGGCAAAGTTGGTTCAATAATGCCTACTGCTGTTTTTTAGGGCTATATGGTTCTTGTATTAAATTAATCGCGTGCCAGTAATTGCGAGAAACAATTGCTGCCAGTAATAACCGATCAATAGTGAATACCAACTGAGCTGTGTGATGACGTTTTGGCCTGGAAACTAAATGCTTCTGTCCACGTTCGGTTAACAAGATGGAATACGGGGTGGGGGGGGGGGGGGGGGGGGGGACAATAACCAATATTGTTTGTTTAATTTATGTTGTTTTGCTCGGTGGGATCAATTTGGAATACAAATTTTCAGAGAAACGTAAATCACCAGGGCAAACGACCGAGCTTTCATATAAAATTACAGAAGTGTAATACTGAAACATTGAAATATTTATTCGTGTAGGCCGTCAACCGCGGTGACCTTTTCATCAACAAAATTGATTTCCATTTCCGGATGGAGATGTTCCCGCTTTAATGTTTTAGTGTTGACCTTTAGAGATGTATATTCTATGAACTCTAATTCATTCACACAGAATAAAAAGCTATCGCGACCTCCTGAGTAGCCATTTTTCAGATCTTTTCCAACCCTTGACAGTAACACTTAGCTTTAGTTGCATCGTCTGCCCGTGAAGGTCATTATCTTCACCTGACACTTTTTGGGGAAACGACTAGCCTCCAGCTAACATAACCGTGGGACGGTATTCGACATATACAGAGTGAGGGACCAATAGTTCTTTGGAGAGGTGTAATAAAAACGCAAGTGTGTAGGTAAGTTCAATAATGATACGTCGGTCGAGTTGGTGTCAATGGTTTTTACTGACGCACACAACCGATCCACACTTCGTACAGCAAAAACCGTTCTGCAGCATCGAAATTTTCCCGCGATGGCCTACTCGTCTGAGCGACACCGTCACGTAGCAGCGATAAAGCAAGGGCAGTACAACAAACTAATATATTTTGTCTCAGTCCCTACGTGCCGCAATACGTTAGTCTTGAAATGTATAGTTTACGACGGGACGTACCCTATTCTCATCAGATCTGCAGACGTATTACGTGACATGTAGGTGACGTCCAAATTGTGGGAATTTAGAGAATGTATTCCGTCGATACTACTGCACCACAATAATGACTTGATGAATCACGTGATCGTGGATGAACGTAAAGATACTAACCTGCTCACTCATTACAAAAAATAGGTTGTACGGGAGTTTCCAGGTATTTGACAGTTTCATGATATAGACGTAACGAGATCACTCGACGGGAGCTATATATTTTCATTGAGAAAGCAAATCGTTCAAACGGTCGTCGAGTGCAGATACCGAGTCAGAACTGTTTGCGGTGATTACACGAAAATAGTAAAACCTTGTTGACCGATAACGTAGCAGCCGTGCCAATGAATACATGAAAGGGTACGCTGTAGCTCGAGTCTCGTGAGTTCTGCATTGCATCCTGCATTCAAACTTTAACAATTCTTTTCTGATCTACCACTTGTGCGGGTTCATTTTATAGCTCTTGGTGTAAGAAAACTTTTCGTCGTCTTAGTTTTTTCGAAAATCGAAAATTTTATTTTTCTTAATATAGTTCACACAGGGTTGGCGACCATTTTGACTTCCAAATATCGGTGAATCTTGGGCAATTTGTTTCCCTAGTACAAAAAATTGCGCGGTGACACCCAATTTTTATTCTTTATTTTGAATGAGAATGGTTGAAGTATTGCTTGAGAAAAGTTTGAGCAAAAGTTTGTCTTTTATTTCGAGGCGCATACTACCTTAAATTTAATTTTTAAAACTCTGCATGGGCTTTCGCTATTTTACATTGTATTTCGTATGGTTTGAAAATCTTTTTCATTCAAGTCCTTAGTATAGGCGATCAAGGTAGAATGGTTGTTAAAGTACCATTGACAAGCGACTGTCGTCATACCAATTGTGAAGCAAAATTGTCTCCCCCTGCCAATTAGTTCCGCCCCATTGCGGTGGTTTCGAACAAGCTCAAGCGGTACCGAAATTGCCACTTTTTGCTCGACTGGCCAGCAAAGTTGTAAAGATTTCTTTTACGTAAGCGGATAAAGTGTACAGGCTTGATTAAGCTACCTCAAAAACGTTAAACATATACTCTCAGGGACACTACACTTGAGGCGACGATCGATTCAGTTTGGTCTCTTTCAGCAGGTCTGAAGTAGCGACGGTGCCTGCACATAATTTTGCATTTTACAACAAAGATTCCAGGGACATTATCAAAGGTGTCTCATTAATCGAACAATCTTGCGAGGCAGCACGTCTAAAAATGGTCAGTTCTCCTGCAGTACAATTGTCTTTCAAGAGCGAGGAATAATTCACCAAATCTGTTGATAATTTAAGGAAACCAGCATGGTCAAACTGTTGAGAAGCATCCCGCCTAAATCACGATCAAAAAAACTTTCCTGCCAACACAATCTACATGAAAAGATAACCGACCATGAAAACGATGTAAATTGTTATCGTAGAGATCTTTCCTCCTCATCACCCTAAAGGGGGTCGATTTCAACGCGGTGGGCGTGGTGGAACCAATATACATTTACCCCATCAATCCTAAGACACGTTTTGTGTTTCAAATCAAATTCCCAACTCGCTTATGCTCTCGAGACTGAAAAATTGAATTGAAACGAACAACATGCAAGGTCACCGACAATTCAATTGTTTTTGCAATGACTTTTTTCTAACGGCGATACCGGCAGCATGTGGCACCTCTCGACAATTGATTGTGACGAATGGAAAACGCAACAATTACTGAGACAGTAATCACAAGCAATAAAATTGACACACACTAGAATGGCTTCGAACGAAAGGATTTGTAAATGAAAAATCTCCCGCCTTAATTGCGTCGTCACATCCCTTACGGCACACCCTACAACGGGGCCATCAGTTAAAAAATAATTAATCTTCAGACGAATAATGATGTTCTCATTACGGCTTTAGGGGTGTTCTTTGATATTCCTTTCGGCCTACAAATGTGCCGACATGTCTAGATTCACTTTATATGCTAACCACTATAACTTCGAGTTTTTACCCTTCGGTGGCATCGTCAAATTACTGCTGTAAAGAGAGGTCCCCTCTCTCTCAAACCACTACTTCTGCGATTTTGTCCAGGGTGAATGAACGCGTATGGCCGTAGACATCAAAGGAATCTACGCTTGACCTCCACTTTTTGCCGCGACACAAAGGTAATAGGGGACGATAGTTTGTGATTATGTGCGGTGACGGGCGCGACTGCCGTGGAGAGCTATAGATCGGCGGCGTTATTTTGCGCTCGAGGCCAGCAGCGGTTGTGCGGTGAATTCATGTGTTGACACGCTTTTTTCCTGTTTAAGACCAGAATTACGCAGACCGATTCCCGGGGCGCCAAATGTTTCAAAAATATTTATCGATTCAGTGCAAAAATAAACTGTCTTTCTCAATTGATATAAAAATTCGGTCTCATTAGGAAGGAAATAAGTAAGAAAAGTATAACTAAAAAAAAAGACAGAAATATAATTTAATACTTCATTTTAACTTGAGAAAAAATCTTTAAAGCGTAATTAGGAAATAAACAACTTTCAACGATTTGAAAAAGTCATACATCCATACTTATCGACATATATACACGTATAATAGTTCGCGTAAAAGGTGCAATGAGTGCTGATTTTACAAAAAAAAAAAAGAAAAATATGTTATACAGTGGTACGTCCACAAAATTCACAAGAAAATCACTAAAAATCACTACTACCACTCGGAAAAAATAGTACAAAAAATAAAAATGTGAACCACACACAGAAAATCATTAAAAGAATCAAAAAAAAAGTCGTGCATACATAAAATTATTTATGTACTTAAGAAAATTAAAAGCACTACGTCTCATAATAAACGTATTATAGATAATCAAAATATAATATGAATCACCAGCCGCTTTGACAGTAAAGAGAGAAAATCGGAGAAAAAATTCGGCAGTGATGGCTCTAGACAAAAGTGGATCTCATCTACAAAAAAATAAAATAAAATAAAATAAATAAGACAAAAATAAAAAAACGACATGAACAGAGATACAAAAAAAACGCGTGGGCCTGTGGAAAGAAAAAACAAATGAGGACTCGCCACAGCAAAAAAAAAGAAAAAAAAGAAAAAAAAACGAGCACTCGCCACAGAAAAAAAAACCAACAAGCCCGAAATTACAATTATATTATTCAAAAGACTCGTGGTTCACGTTTCCTTCGATCGATGAATCCCCAACAGCGGGGAATCCGATCACCACATACTCCAATGTTTGACGAAATATTAATTGAGCATTTCAGTGATAACGTGACATCTTGAAACCTAGCTCTGTTTGGCTGGGCCCTGCTCTACTTGAAACCATACTTGATGAAATGAAGTGGGCAATATCACCTAAAGAACGTCCAAGTTAACAGTGATAGTTCCAGAGAGTCAAGTTAACTACGCCAATTTCAGGCAGTTCACAGGTCAGATCACGAGCGAGACGTACAACCATGACCCTTCATAGCAACACTGCGAACATATCGATGCCTTAGGCGCGGTATGGCAGGGAGCCCACTGCAGGCCTTCCACCGAGCCGCACTGTCATCGCCGTTTGGCCCACATGATTTCTACACAGTTTTATACGTGTGGTTCGATACATCGGGTTCAAATACCATGATAATAAACCACCTCGTTGTTTGGTAATTCCTCGTCTATCCTCAAAGATCACACAAATCATGATAAATTAATAGTTTTGAAGAAATCTGCCGCGTGTTGAGAGAACGTCCATCGTTTTCCGTGTTCGACAAGACGAGCAACGCAACTGTACAAGCCTTACGTATGGCGCGAGTGTCCGGCCTTCGCAACGCCAGACACTCTCACTATACTCGCAGGGCTAGACCGGCACATACACGACATGTCGATCCCCATTGCAGAAATCTTTATATCCACACAGTCCAATATATGGAGCTACAATATTTTTGCAGTAGCCTATACATAGCTCTAGGTGGCAGGGCTGTGAGTTATCGGCGTTATACGGCCTGGCCGTACCCTAACGCCGGTAACTCACAGCCTAGCCCTGCTACCCAGAGCTAAATTTAAACGGAGTGTTTCAGCCCGAGTATTTTTGCCTTTGCCACACTCCGTTTTGAGGCTAAACCTACGGGATACGTGTGTGGTTCGATACATAGCGGCCGCTGCTAGCTCTGCATGGCCGGCAGAGCTGTGTGTTACCGGCGTTATACGGGAGGCCGTGTCACGCCGGTAGCACACAGCCCTGCCATGCAGAACGAGGCCGCTGCGCGGTATGCAATTTTACTATGCATACCCACACGGCGGCCGCTGTGTATCGAGCCACACGTAACCGTGGGCTAGCGGCTAGCCATCGTTTTGTTGGGGTTTGGGCACAGACTGTCTATGGTTTGGGAGAGGCGGCCCTACACTTTACAGCGAGGGGATCACTGGTTGCCGGCGTGTAGGCCTACTGTACTAGTGACTGGACCGCCGGCCGCTGGCTTACCATCTCTAGTGTACATTGGAGCGAGGGGACCGCTGGCAGCCGACGAACCACCACGAGTGTTTTGTCCACTTTTAACCAAAACTGGTAACTGTTTAATATAGAATGGGACGTGTCGGTAACTTGGACGTCCATGAGATGATATTGAAGACTAGAAGATGAGAGTTATCGCTAAAATACCCCAAATATCTTGTCCAACATCCGAGTGTGATAGTCCAAAACCCTCTGGCATTAAACTGTAACAATCATGACGTTGACAATTATTCAATTTTCATGTTGGGCTTTTTCTGCGGGGTGTCCCACTCTGTTTTCTTTTCTCGAACGGGCCTCTTTTTTTTCTACTGAGTTTTTTTTTTTTTTTGGTAACCTTTTTTTTTTTTTTTTTTTTGTAACCTCGCTTTGGTTTTTTTTTCCAAGCTGACCTCGTTTTGGTTTCTTTACAGCCTCAACGCCGGCGCGATCTCGGTCGACTTTTCAATTGTGATTCTCTTTCTTTTTTAAGTGAGACCTGATGGTGATTCGTTTTGTTTTTGGTAGTAGTGCAAGTACTATTGTGGTTTTGTTTTTAATCATTTCAATATTTTTGTGTGTGTGCTTAATTTTTTTTTCCCTTATAATCAGCATTCATTGCACCTTTATTTCAAATACACGTGTATGTGTACGTCAATAAGTATGGGAGTGTGGTATTTCCAAATTTTTGAAAAGTTTATCTTCTCATTACGGTATCTTTTCATTACAGTTTAAAGAATATTTTACAATTTAGCGTTACATAATATTCTGCCCTTTTTGCAATAATACTTTTCTCGTTTATTTTCTTTTATTTTCTCGTTTATAATTCCATCGAATTTTTATTTCAATCAAGAAAGGCGGTTGCACGTCATCTTTATCTGTACAGACACATTCAAATATTTAATGACACGTATTTTCAAATGAATGCTATTTTTATGAAAAGGTACATTAATAAAATGCAATGATATGGACGAAAGAACTTTTTTCTTTATTATTCATACACGTTTAAGACTTTTTTTAGAAAGAAAATTTGACAGTTTATTTTTACTCAATGACGATAAATATTTTTGAAACATTTGGCGCGCCGTACCGATTCCTGTGGGCAAATGTAATAGCGTGCAATATGTTGCATTTTAGACTCTTCTTGAAGCTGAAAATGTCTCTGGGACCATTCAACGCACTCGGGCCCCCGGCAGAACAACCAACAGCGGTACACGACAATTTCGAGCATAAATGTCGAAAAAATCTCGAAAACAAGACAAAATGAAACCATGAAAATCAGGTCACAAGATCTGTTTGAAACTACCAGAATAAGTTTGCTATGAATAAGCTTGCTATGAAATGGAACGTAACTAGCACCGAGGGGGAATTGTATAGCAAGTATTAAGTGAAAAGACAGCGAGTCTAATCAGATAATGCTTAAATCTGTGATTATGTCGAAATTAGATAATTAAAATCAAAAGGCGTCGGAGTCAGACTGAATTGATTGCTAATGGTATCATGCAGAATTGGTCCGTAGCGACAATTTCACACGATTAGAGGATGTTGAACTTTCTGAAAACACGACAGTTCAAGGTGTCAGCAAACAAAATACTTTGCCACAAAAAAGATACCATTGTTATGTATTCAGCGCCCCGACCGCCAAACGTCAGAAGTCTTTCGACGTTTGGCAGTCTTCAAATTATCTTCTTCACCCATCCTTCACGTTTTACCTTCAACCTTACAAAACACTGACATAGGAACTGATAAGATTGATCATTTATCCCCGTTTACTCAAGCCCAGCCGTTGGAGGAGTTCATTTAATTTCGGAATAAAAGTCAACTGCTGCAGTGCAGTGAACTAATTGCGATAAGTGATTAACTGATGTTAATGGGTATTATCGGGCACCTGGCGCGTGACGTTAAATACTGTCCGTTAATATAATTATGGGATATAATTATTAATAAACAGACATTGACAACAATTTTAAAACGCGTTAATTTTGCATCATCGATCATCGACAGCTCGTTTAATATGTGAAAGGCGATTAGAGCAAGCAAATGCTTCGAAAACATAACATTTGAATATTGTCCATGCGTTTACTGTAAATTTGTTAACGGGAATTGTTATGCATTATTTATTGCAGACAAGAGCTATAAAGACATCATTTAGCGATTTTTATACTAGAGATCAAAATTGTAAACAACAAATATTCGATAGTTGGATTTCTTCTATTATTATTTTTGTAAAATCAAATTTTCGCACATTCCTCTTCGATACATTTTTTTCAATCGGTCATATATTTAGCAAAATCTAGAAGCTGGAATATTGAATATAAATTTCTGGGTTTTTTTTCTGTCGAACGCCATAGGATAAGTAGGTATCGATATTGGCCTATCAAGTGCTGATATGCGATTGTGTTAACGTACGGTCCCTCCAACCGCGGCTGGAGGTACTGTGATTCAAGTTGCTCTCGACAAGAAATGCCGACGGTAGATTCCGGTGCAAAAATTGTATACTGAGGGCAAACATCACCTCGCATATAGAAAGGGCACTTTTTATAAATTAATCACGTAGGAATAGAAAATGCAAGAACATCTTCGATTATTAAAAAATGAGCTTAAATTCGCCTTGATATCGCATTATCGAAAATTGAAAAAACTTTTGATGTTAAAAAACACTTGGGAAATGTGGAAACGGGTCAGCCGAGGGCATCGGCATTTAACCGATTCTTGCCCTGTTGGTGATCATCGGAGCGGAAAGGTGATTTGCTTAAAACAATTGTCGGCAAATGTGATCATGCTTTCGACTCAAACTTTCCACAGGCGCTTTGATTTGTTAATAGTCTGGGCCGGACTATTGCGTATATTCGATGTGACCAGAAGGCTTTCTAAATCAGTAGAAAGGTCGCCTGGTAAAATTCGAATATTATGAGAACGTAAATGGCGGACGTAGCTGCCATTAGTGTGATGACGCAAAGATTGCGTCGTAAACCGAAAACAAATTAAACATTTGCGACTATAAAGAAAATTTAAAAAACAGAAAACGATGCCATATTTTCCAACTGTAAAAGGACATGTTTTTTTTATGCATTCTTTGTTTCCTTCAAGTGTCAAAAACCGATGTGATTCACGCCCAATGCCGCGGGAGAGTACTTATCGATATTGGTTCTACGAAGAGGACTTCTAATTTTAGTTCAATATTGATAAAAGATAGCGCTCCTTCCATGCAGTGCGTGACATTTAAAACAGCTGCCTGCATGGGTAACATGATCTCTAAAAATGTCCAATTTCACCCTTTTTGTGCCGTAAACTGCCAGACAGTATCGGCGTCTCGTCAACTATCACTCACATCTCCGTTTAACACTCAAGGAGATTGGCTGGTAGTGTGCGCATGCTCAGAGACCGTCGAGTCTCCGCAGTGTGCCTGGTGATTTAACCCCTGACCTGCAATTTACACACCTACCGTGCTGATATCGGCAACTCTTTGCAACACGTATTATTTCGAAGTTACCATGGAAACAGGCATAAACACGAGTGGTGCCATTGGAACTGCGTAAAAGTATTAAGGCCAAGTCACGTTTCACTCTTAAGAATCTACTTCAAACCAATATGGATTGACGGGCTGATCGATGTAGCACGGCGGTCTGTATGGTACTTGAAAGCCATATCTTCGATAGATTTTGTATCCCATGTACAATAATCAAAGCCATGCAGGTAACACTGACATAGATACTCGACAGCAAAGGCGTGCGTCATGAGTACGCATGCGGCGTCTGTTTGTGAATGCCTGACAGTTCTACCCTCAGCGACAACCATTTGCATCAGAAAACGATGCACGCATTATAGTTCGCGAAATTCATAAATGAAAGAAAGAAAATGTTTCTTTAAGTCCTCTGGAAGCGGTCAACGGTCGGTCACTGCATGCCAGCGTGATATTTGGCGCCTCTATAGATTTTCACAGACCTTAAAAATCGTTAATTTCACATAGTATGTTTCACTGACCATTTTATACTTTATTGTTACAACGATTATATAGATTAGCTACGCGTTCCGCATCACCATACCTCCAGGTTTGAAAATATTAACTTATTCCTTTTAACAACGTGCTATAAAATTAAAATTACTTGTGCAATACAAAATAAATTGCTTTAACAGAAAAATCGAAGCAATGATATTGTATTTATTTATTTTTTTATTTATTTATTCGGATAACCAACAGGAGTAAATTCCCAATTACAGGCTCAGCAAAATATAAAAATACATAAAAATATAGACAAACACAAAATTAACACAGAGGACATCAAAGAACATACAATCATGAATAAAAATAATTTCTTACTCTTGTCTTAAAAAGACTAAATCTGTTAAAAATGTCAATACTCGAGTGCAATTTTGCAATATCATTATAAGTGCTTAAAGCACGTGGCAAGCAAAAAGGAGTGTTTACGAACATTGATTCTGGAAAAGGGTACCCGAAATGGTAGGTTTACCCGTAGACTACGTTGAACGTTCAGTGGGATTTGAGTTAAATGAGAACAATTTACCACAGAATGAACACATTTGTACAGGAAGCTAAGATCAGAAACCTTCCTACGATTGTATAGAGGAGGCAAATTGAAAAAATTGCATAATTCTGTGTATCCTGATGAACAGTAACGCATATTCAGTTTAAAACACAAGTACTTAAATAATTTCTTTTGAACACCTTCAACCTTATCAACAAGATTCTGCTGCCACGAATTCCAGATAACAGAACAGTATTCGAGGCAGCTGCGTACCAGGGCGATATACAGAGTCTTTAAAGATCACTGAAATCACTGAAATCTTTACAATAATGCTTTAAAAAGCCAAGGTTACGCATTGCTTTCTTAACTGCATTATTGACATGCTCAGAGAAGTCCATGGAGCTACTAAGGATATCGCTCAGGTCCTTTACAGTTGTACATCGTGCAATCGGTACTGTATCAGTGGAATAATTAAAAGAACACTTCTTGGTTTTATTCGAAAATGTAATGCAACAACATTTCTCAACATTTAGTTTCAGCTTCCATGTTGAGCACCAACAAGTAACCCTGGTCAAATCATCCTGCAACAGTGCGCAGTCAGAAATTGACTTGATTGTTTTATAAAGCTTTGAATCATCAGCATATAAAATAACATTCGAAGACTGAGCACATTGTGACAAATCATTTATGTACAAGATAAATAACAGGGGGCCAATTATGGACCCCTGAGGTACGCCGGATAAAACTGGACACCATTTCGAATAACTTCCTTCAACAACAGTTCTCTGTTCTCTGTATGTCTAGCTTTGGCATATACCTATTGTACATGTTGCGGTTACCACACTTTAACAATTTGGTAAGGATTCTTGCACAATTACAATTTGATATTGCCATTTCCAGGTGTGCATTAGAGTAGATCAGTGCCTACTTCAGGAGGATGGGTAGCATCTGTATATTCCTCGAAATCACCATGTAATTCGTTCTATTTCATGACGATTGGTGATGAAAATTACTGAAAACTTGCTCTAATTCATAATACACTGTTTTAAATGTCAAAGAAAATGTCAATCGAATGAATCTAATGAGAATAAATGGGATTTCACAATTTTAATTTGAAATATTGTTTTCCTCACAGAATGGCTAAATGTCACATTTAGCTCTCGTAACTTTCTTGAAATTGAACCCAAGCATCGAACGTAAAGGTGGATTTCCTTGCAGTATTATCTCAATATTTTCAGGAAGAAGCCTGTCAAGGCCAACATAATCCCGCACTCATATTTTATGAGGGTAAGCGCACAGTTCGACGTAAACGATGGCAACGGTTGACGCCAACTGTAATGCGCGGAGATTTATTTTGAAACTCGCAAATGAAAAAGCATCCTTCAAGTGGCATATGGAACCAAGCGCATACCACGCGCTGCCGATATATTGACGAAGTGCTGTCCTCAACGAGCGCGTGTTTGGCTCATTCGGCAGGAGATCGAATGGTACAGGAGACTGTTACATGTATTTGCCGCGCATTTAGTGGACACATTCACGAGTTCGTTCCTGTTCGACAGGGAGGGGGAAGCCATTACCTCTGAAAAATTCCGTGAAAAATTCGACGTATGCCGTGACGTGATTTGGATGCAACAGTAATGTGAAAAGGAAGGAAATATACTTAACGTCCGTGTTTTTATGTTATGTGCCCGCAAAATATATACCCACATAATAATTAAAGTCAAGCCTCAGGTAATGTCTGTATGCACGCAAGGTTACAAGCTGACGCAAACTCGACTTGCTCACGGCTAGGTGGCGTATTGTCTTTTTTTTTTTTTCATCCACCCACAATTCGAATGCACTGATCTGAGATATGTCCAAGCAAAACAATTCTTATTTCAATTTGGTGACAGTCATGGTCGAACGAGGGCGCTTGAAGTATGCACCGCCCCCTCAGCCGCATGCGTTGCCTTTATCCTAATCTCTTACGTGAAATTCAAGTTCGGCATTACAATATTTAAATATCAAGCCGCAGAAACAGAGAAAGGGATGCAGTCAGTGATTTTTACCAGTGAATGCAGTGAATTGCCACGTCATGTTGGCCACGCCCTCACTTTGCTAATGTCTCTGCATCGACGTAATGGCCCACATCGCAAGAAAATCTCGAAATGTTGCATGCATCACATTCCTATTTGGCATCAAGCGTAAAGTGTTAAAAGTCAGTGGACACATTTTGAATACAATTAACAAGGCACAATGAAAATAGAAAATACACGGCAAGTTCATATTCCTTGATTTCATGCCACCTGCCGCCCTCCCCCTCACTGCTCTCCCCTAAGCATCTTTTGAATTCTCATGAAGCATACTATTACATACCCATTTGATATAATATCGGAGTGAGTTTTAAAGATCACCAGCTCGCAAGAGTCTCTTCAAATGCGGTAAATCAAGGTTACATGGTGTGTTTACTGTATTGCATGCGCCAATACCACAGGTTTCCAAGGAAATAGAATAGAGACTTGGATAGAGTTATTCTGATGAAGTTAATGCGCAAAATGATGCAAAATTGGACACATGTGGCCCGTGGGTTACTTATTAACTAGGCATCTTGCTCACGAAGTGCGGGCCCCGAGAAATCTAAAGGGGTATTTTCATGTGAACTCCTGGATAAACAGGGAATTGAAACGTGGTTTATTAGATATACTTTTCGTCTCCTTCTTTTGTTTGTTGTTCAGGACGCCTGAGGTAAGGATATTTTCTAGTAGAGCTGAGCCGAGGTGAAATTTGCGCGACCCGACCAAGTCACAGTAGGACAACGTTCCGACGAGACTCTATTTTGACGACGGAAAAGGCGATGCTTTCTATGGAACACTGCGGATATGAGGTAAGATTTTCACCGCATGTGTGAAATAACAACGGATGACTTCGACTGCATTTTTTTTTCGTACATCAAACTATTTGCCACCTGTAGTGACGACAGAACAAAGGGCCCCAAGAAATATATTTGAATGGTCCATACAAACCCAAAGAGCGCAGATTGAGAGCAATTTGTGGTTGATACATATTGCAATGCAAACATAGAACCTTTAATTAGTGAACTAACTGTAGCGTAGAAATTGTATTTTTCTTTCATACATCGATGTAAAGGGTTACTTATTAAGGTTTAAAAAGCCCTTCGAAGTAAAGCACAAAGAAAAAGGCCTGTATTGACTCAAGTATTTTCATCGCAATACAAACGCGAGATTCTACATTCGAAACAATGTTTTAGTTTTTCTTATCAAATAATCAGAGAAATGACATTAGTGCAATACGATAAATTTATCACAAATACATGAAATGAAAAATGTAATTTACATTCTCTGAGTATGATCAATTGCAAATAATAGATTCAAACAGGTTCTGACGTAAATTACGTACAACTAAGGCAGCGATTGCACACACTTTTGACCATCTCAATGTGATGGTCCCCATACGAGATTCGCAAGTTTCACTGAAGTCTGCCTGTCTACTCGGAAACGTTAGCAGGGACGAAATCATTATTTTCTGCGTTTCGTATTATGGAGCAGAATGATTTGTACCCGAACCAATGTCGACAGTAAATAAATGGGACAAAAGAGTGAAGCATTCGCCCTGAGGTTGTTGTGGCGCTTTCTCCGTGCGCTACTCTGTGGATTAAACGTCATTAGGTATGACTTTTTGCGAGCATATGCGGAGACAGACGTGACCCGCTTTCTCTTTGAAGAACTAAATGATAAATGTTGGCTGGTAAACTGTATATATTAGATCACTGACAACGCATGTCTGAGATAATGCCGTGGTCGTCAGCATAGAATTCCAAGAGCCTCTATATACGCCGACCCTTTTACTGCGCGATAGCAAGTTAGAAACATTATATTTTCCCTTTTGCCATGCATTCATACAGAGTATGCCAATTCTCACCAAGATTTGGCCTTTATTTTCACCAAATCTTTATCGTTCATTATTCAGTCTCGAGCCTTATTACAGCGTCCTGTGGCTCATTCGCCCCTGTTTTATGGCAAAGCCGGGGACATGCCGCGAACGGCGCGTGGAGGAATTGTAAATTGCAATAAAAAGTAAGTGGTTAGCTGTGAATGGAGTTTAATGCGATCTGTCAGGCAACTCGAAGAGGGCTGTATATTTCCAGGATTGAAGTCACTGCTTTTTAGCCGCGGAAGTCTTGAATCAAATCTACGGATGGCAAGGTTTTTCTAAACCTCTTCAAAAAAAGCCAAATAGTTTTACATTTATTGAATCATTGAAAGCAAAATACAGAATATTTTAAAGTAACACAGTTCCTTGAAAATTGGAGCAAGTACCTTGAATCGAAAGCTTAAGGCTGTTTGCGCCCCAAAACTGAAAGACGTTTGCTCAAATGTTGTGTAAGCAAACTTTAAAGGGAAAAAGTCGGCCATTTTTCATGAAGTTTGTTTGATACGAGATACTACATGTTGTTTGACATGTTGAAAGATACTGAAAGAATGGGTGACCATGCATATATTCGACCCCGACTTTAGACACTATACATGAAACCATCGCGAAAATGAATTAACGGTCATGTCAATTAATTCATTTTTGCGATGGTTTCATTTAATTTGTCTAAAACTGGTATCGAATATATGCATGGTCACCCATTTATTCAGTATGTTTCAACATGTCAAACAGTATAAGTAGTATCTTGCATCAAACAAATTTCATGAAAAATGGCCGACTTTGTCCCTTTAACTCCTTCCTTTTCGAAATATAGAATAAAATTCAGAGGTCACCATGCAAAGAATAGTACTGGCTAAACAAATTACCAAATATTTACTGACACTTGAAATTCAAGATGGCCGCCATCCAGGTATTAACTCTATGGGGACAATTAAATTTTCTTTTTTCACAAAAAGAAGTCTTCTCGATAAGCTTCAAAATGAACCCCAACAAATGGTAGACAAAAACCTATTGAAAGAGTTTGAGAATCCGAATGTCTGTCTCCGAGGCGTATACCACCTTAAGACAGTATCCCATGACCTCGAATTAAAACGACAAAGTATCTGAATTGTGACGCAGTTATTATCTATATTTATTTTGCATAAAACATCAAAAACATTTGCTAAATATTGAAGTTTAATTCAGCGTGCGCACATCTGACAACACTCAACAAGAAACAATTCGTCGGGCGATTCTAGTCAGTTCGCATTAGAAATTACCGAGTTGGTCACTTGCAACACAATTGATTCCGTAAAAAAGTGCGCGAAGTAGCGGAGAATCAAGTGTGTCAGAAACCGGTCATAGCGACACGTTTATATCGTTCGTGCCGCTGTGCCTGCAGGCAATTTATCCGCTCATTCATTCGATCGTTTGAATAGCTGTAGTTTGAATGTCCATCTAATAAATGTTGGCTTCGTGACACATTGAAATGAGCCGACGCGAAGTTTCCCACCCTGATAGATGCGAGTCGACATAATTATCGGCATTATGCGACGTACAATTGCCGCCATTACTGCTATCAATGGAAACATATTGTGAACAGTGTGTCGCATGTTTGCCGTTCACCTCACTGCTCGAGCTCTTTTTTTATGAAATGTTTGGTATACACGCAAAGGCAATATACGTGACGGTGTACTTTCAAAATTTAAAAAGGGAACAACTGAAGTGTGATAAACTTGAGCCATTGCGCACTATTATATATTACAACAGACAGTTCGTCTCGTGACTGGACAGGATGAAATATTATGTACATAGTGAGCTCGCTAAGATTGGCTTTAAATAGGCACCAGGTGCTTCAACGTTGACGAAAGACTACCTTTGGTTTGTAGCTGTATCGCTGTATATCGCTGTAATTTTTTCAGCCGTTTGTTTCCAGAATTTTTTGTCGTCTGCTCGATTACTAACCACACCAGTAAACTTATAAGCTGAAAACACTGGTAAATTACGTCAAGTCTTCTGTGTGTTAATGCGAGTCAGAATCAAATTTGCAACTCCGGAAGGATACCAAAACCGCTAGATCGTGATAACGTGGCCAAACGGGCTTTGCAGCACTTTTATGAGCTTTAGTGATAAAAGGGTCCGTATTTGATGGAAACCATCTTTTTATCTTCAAGCTCTAATCAGAGCGATATTCTTTTTATAATCTTGTAACGTTTCGTGTAATCGGCTTGCACAGAGGAATATCCCGAAAAGAACCCGCATTATTGCATAGCTCGCCATCATTCTATGGGTATTATGCCCGTGTTCTTTCTTGTTATGGCTGGATGCTCGTCGCTATGGCAACTGTTGTTTGACAAGATATTCCTTTGCTTTGTGCTATTCTCATTGTTGTTTTTTTACCGTATTCAAAAAGGCACCTAAAGCAGAGGAATTAATATTTCAACGCCAAGAAGGGCATCGAGAAACGTCTTTTCGAATATACAGAGAGAAAATTAAACTTAAATGAAGTCCTGGAGTTTGGGTATGCTTTTCTTTCATCTGTAAATGTAACGTGCAACTTTAAATTATAAAGTGAAATTTGATGAAAAGATCAACGCACGTACAGGTACGGCTCCGTGTGGCACTTGGTCAAATGAATAAGTAAATGTGATTGTTCACGCTTGTGTTTCTTATCGCATGGCAACGAATTTTTTTAATCTTATGACCTGCCTGGGAAATACGCCGCATTATGTAGTACACGGGCAAAACTGGTAAGCAATGGCTGTTAAAGGGAATGCTTTCTTTATTATGACAAATAACCTGCAATCCATCTGGTTAGTCGGTCGATGGAATCTCTGATCAGTTTAAATGATGCCTTTTGTATTTTCAGATATGTCTTATATTGAGTAATTCTCGGTTGTAATTCTACAAAGCTTACAGAAGGGCCAGTTGCCATGGACACCACAAACTCATCAAAATGCAAGAATTCTCACAAGCACGCGCTTTCCGGGCACGGTGACTACAGCCATCCACTCATCGAAAAATACTCAGAAGGTATGGACCGTCACAGTTTTCGAGAGGGGTGTATCATATCAAATATTGGTAGAACTGTGGCTTTGCAACCGACTTCATGGTCACATACTTATGCAGTCAATACCCGAGATAAATCACCCGGTCATTGTACGATTCAGTGTCGGAGACGCAGATTTATATTTAATACTTGATCGTCCGTGAGAGGGAGGATAATCTGTTGAAAATGTGACGTCATGAAAGCCAGGGAAGAAAACTAATTTGCTTTCAGTCAGCTCCTCGACAATAATCATGACGGACGGACACCGAAACAAACGATAAATCGTGTTCTCAGTGAATTTATTCTCCTTGTCGGAGAGCAAAAACACTGTTACCGATAAAGTATTATATTCAAAGTGATAAGTAGTTGCTGCAAATTGCTGATATATTTAGTATTTTTTTAAATATCTGGTTTTGTGGACCACTCATGCACTTGAACCTCCCGCAACCATGGTCTGAATATAGTTCCATCGCTTTCTATATTGGAGTTGACCTTGTACAGAGGACAATGGGGTAAGAGTGTAATCATGAGGAGATGACCTGTATTCTGATTGCTCATGCTTTCTGAACATGTAACCACATTGATATTGATATTGATAACTTCAACTTCCATAGTCGCAACAATAACGTACATGACATATATGTAAGTGTAATGTTTAGCGAATGATCGGCATTTCAATGAATTTAGTATATTCAGCATTCACAGAGCTCCATCTTCAAAGTAAAGTTGTATTCAACAAATCGTAAGTTCCGGGGAGAGAAAAATTTTAAACCAGTTTTACGTAAATTTAGTATCATATTAACACCCACGTCAAATGTATTTCCCCCTATGACTTCAGCACACTTATATACACTACGCTCCCTCCTAGTAATCTCATTGATATTCTCCATGAAATTATCGTCTTTTTTGGGGTGGTACTAAACAATACAATGGTGTTTCTCCTCCCGGGTATTCTGGATAACGAAAGGAGATAGAGCGACATATTTCACAAAAAGCATTTTAAAAATGATGGTTCGACATCTCATTGTTGAAAGCTACTTCCAGGTTACGAACAAACTGCTCGTACATTCAAACAGTTGGTATTCCAGTGTGAATAGATCCTGCGCCGGCTTGGGCCAAACGTATACCTGCGCGAATGCGAACGCTATTTTTATTGATGACTCGGTTCAAGTTTACGGACAGTTCAGTTGCAAAGGGCCCGCAAAGTTCATGGTTGTTACGGGTTCATAGAATATATATGTTGTTTAAGCGATGACAGGGAGTTGGGTATCTCTCACCATGATATATTTCCGGAATCTGTCATTTTTAAAATGTGAGCACAGCCGATACGCATGTCTAATTTCATGAGATTCACATTACCATTAAGGATAAGGTGTTTGTTTTCAAACTATTTGATTAGCCTAGACAAATGGCTCTTCTTTCTTAATTGTCACTATGTCAATATATATTTTGTACAGAACTATTATCTCGGAATTTCTACGGATGGCACAAGCTTCATTGAAGAATGTTCTTTCTCGTATAGTGGAACTACTACACAAGTGGAGAACGTTTTCACAGGGTGACGAGGAGGAAAACATTTTGTTCGAGTTTCGGAATGGTCTCGCAAGACATCCTTCACATATCCATCTCAAGTTGTTATCGATACCTTATCAGAAATTCAGTGCTGTACTGAAGAAACGTGTTAGATGTGTCTGATCAACTCTGCTTGGGAGTCTGGAACATCTTACTATTTTGTCTTTAAATCCCCGAAATAGTCATTATAGCAAACTCGTTCGTCCTTCTTGCTACTGTCCGTTTTATTCTCTAATACTATGAATGCCGATTGTCCCTCTCATAACGATGCGTTATTCTACCGAGTTGTCCGAGCCTTCATGTATCCTGCAATCTTCTGACAGAAGTGATCTTCTGTCTGAAGATTGCAGGATGCATGAAACTTAAGTAAAGATATTATTATTTTGAACTTGAAGAAATTTGTGTTTATATATATATATATATATATATATATATATATATATATATATATATATATATATATATATATATATATATATATATAAGTTATATAACATACATACATACATACATACATACATACATACATACATACATACATACATACATACATACATACATACATACATACATACATACATACATACATACATACATACATACATACATACATACATACATACATACATACATACATACATACATACATACATACATACATACATACATACATACATACATACATACATACATACATACATACCCTATTGATATAGACGCTATGTTTATCAATATGAGGTTGTACTTAGCCTATCCAGGGTCGCAGCAAGTGCATAAGTCTTTATTGCAGATCGATGAAACTGGAGACTAATATTCGTTGATCAAACATAGCTCAAGGGATGTTTTGACATTTAAAGCATGGTATAAACATGTTGGTGAGAATTAAACGAACACTAAAGGTTGCCGACATTGACGTGTCGACGTGATATTTCCACACGGATCACATGGCCGATTGCCTTGGGCACATGTCGCTCTCCGCGGCATTGGCGAACCCGGGCAAGTGCGAAAAGCAGGGACTCGGCGTTTTACCGTCCGGGAGAAAAGTCGAAACCGACTGAGTTTGGTTGTATGTATAGAAACCCTGCTAAGCGGTTAAGTGAATTTCCCGCAAGCGTCACGTGTACACGACACGGCCTGAATGTGTTCGAAACGCCATCCCTGGAAACGCAGGCTTTGTGATTGTATGCTGACTCGTTTGAAACAACTAAGCTGCTGAGTTGCTTTACATTCAGACTTTACTTTACCATACAAGTCACAAGAAAACGTAAGAGATATAAACACTTTAGAACATTTTCCCCCTGAAAAGCGGTAGCAAACATCACACTTGGCTTACATATCCTGATTTTTTTTTTATTTTTTTGTTGCAATTGTATATCTTGGTGAATATTTATTGATCTAATACTTTGGTGTAAGAAAGATGCCACGAACAGGCCACGTCACAAAAATAGCACAACGATTTCCGGATAATTTCACTTTGGAGCATTCAATCAAGGACGCAAATGAAATTTTCGGTTCCCCTTTGTGTTTTGACGTCACCGTTTGAGCAGAGAAGCCCGACTTTGCACGCAGCCGAGCTGTGTTTCCTTCCTCATTTAACACCATCCGATGCTTGAGCGGGTAATTTCATCGGTTGCACAAACACTTCAAAGTCGCAAATTGACTGTCAAAATGGCCAAGTGGTGGTGTTCCAGAAGAAGAATATCTTTCATTGGCGAAGTCTTTGACGTTTTCTCGTCCGTGGCTAGGCTTAGATCGCGTAAATAGCCAATGCTGTGTTGCTTAGGACAACGAAGTGACTGCGAAGACGAACACGCGAAAGAAGTTTGCCGTTCCCCCGGGAGGGCAGACATCTATGACGTATAGTAACTATACCTCCTGTGCTTACCATTAGCTGTGAAGAAGTGATGAAAGTTTCCGTCTTAGAGGTAAAGTGTTTATGCGAAATTGATTGCAATGCACATCCGATTACTTCGGCGGAAGGCGAGTTGGAGTGCGTATATCCTGCCCATAGCGAGAAACAGACAGTTGAACAGCGGTGGCAAAGTAGACAAAACTAATGCAATTGTGTCATTAGATCGCACAAAAGATGACGGGTAGTGCATTTAAAAGTCATCTTATTATTCTTCTATTTATAATATTCGCCTTCTGAAGAAAGTCTCGTGTCTTAAAGGTATAATGTTGCCTAATGCACTTAACAATTACCGAAGCGTTCAAAATCTATTTTATGTACATTCTATCGTCTCCATTTCGCGTAACAAACACTGGCGTTCGATGTGTTTTGACATCGGGTACGGATTATTGTACAGGAACTTGAATAAAATATACCTTTAAAAAATCAATTTACTTAATGCACGAAATCACTTGAAATTATGCTTCCGCCTTGAGAATCACTTTTCCTGATTAAACCAATTTCCTGCATCGGTTTGGTTTCCTAAATCAGTCAGGATAGATGAAATCGCTTCTTGAAGGCGTTGGTATCAGTCTGGTTCATTGTGCTCCAGTCTTGATCGTTTTCCATGTTCATTTATCATGTTGAACCTCTAGCTTCATTGCTCCACGTCTGGAAAGAGTCGCGGCGCTTAGTGGGGATTAACCCCTTTCACCCCAGTCCCCTGTGCAGAAGTCCGTCTTTGCCATAAAAGATAGCGATGGGATTGGGCCAAACCATGGTGGTAAAGGGGTTAAAGAGTATCATGGGTGAACATTCAAGGGGAACGAAACCTAGTTTTCGTATAAATGTCGTTCTTTTAAGCTTTTCCTTACCTTATTTATTATTATGGTTTGCTTTGTTTGAGAGGACATTTTCGGAAGATATCGTGAACAAAACGTGTGTTAATGTCGAAATAAAATCGAAATAAATCATATTCTATCATTAGTTTTACTTATAAAATTCAGAAGAATGCATTCACTTACAGTTTTATGTGACTTCTCCAAACCGAAGATATTATTTTTCGTGAGGCTGTTCAATTTCGATGCGCAAGACATGCTTTGTTCGGGTTCTGTGCTTTCAGGAAAACAAGTCCTGGCTTTCCAGAGAGAGCCTATCCTCCCACGCGACTTGGGTACTTCTGCGCCTGCGCTGTGAAACAGCACACGTGTTACTCATTAGCCAAATATTTTTTTATCACGATATTTTCGTAAATTAAATATTAACAAGTGAATTTATCTTATACATTTCAATAATTAGTCTCATCTAAACTGAAGTCTGTTTCCAAAACATCTCTGCCATCTTCACAGTGTATGATTTACGATTTCGTAAAGTGTGTGGTTGTTGATAGAACTGCGGCTTTACAGTCACCTGATGTTCTCTCCGCAACGTTTTGCGATTCCAACTTCAGGAGGACGTAATAGTTGGTTTCGTTGTCATGTTGTGTAGTAATTCGAAATTCGACCACCCATGCTTGTTAAGTGGGAAATAGTCCACTGTTCAAGGGTAATTGTATATCTCTTCCTACCGTCTCGAATTAACTTAGTTTGGTCAATTTCCTCCATTCGTTTCATTTTGCTCGTAATTGCACTTTGCGAAGCTTACAAATCTCGAGTATCCATAAAAATGCTTTTCCCTGAAGACATTTAAGGTCGAGGACAGTATTGAATTATGGTCCATTTCGGCGATGTCTGCGTATCTGAATTACTTTGAGGACATGTAATGGGTCTGTAGCGTTCAAGGAGAACACAAATTGCCCAATATATAGCTGGGTATTCAGATCATTATATTAAGTCTTGCTGCGGGATCTTAGTTTTTTTATAAAATGGTCACTTGCGACGTCGCTGTTGTCACGCGGGCAAATTTGAAATGACATTTTATCGTTAACTTTTTCGAGTGGATGATACCATTCTTATCGTTATAGTATACGCGTACTGGTGACGTTTGCCGTAAAATATCAGCCGTGACATTTTACGGTAAACGTCATGATATGCGTGGCAAACGTCATCAGTCATGTGTGCCGGAACTACATTTGCAGTTCAGAAAAGCATAACACAATAAACAAGCACAATGGCTGCCGCTCTGCGCCTTATGATGATATGTTGACGATATACAACTTCGTAGGGCTCTCGGGAAACATAGATATTTTCGGTAACTAAATAGACTTGTAGTGTTATCCTATCAGCTTTGAAGCTTCATGCTACGCTTTCAGGACGGCAACATAATTTAAAGTATATGATCCCTTAAGTTCAATACATGTACTTTCGGTATAAAGTTTGGGTCAAAACGTTTCGATGAAAGGAAGAGAAATGAGCAATACCATTTGAAGAGTTCCATTTTCTGACAATATGAAAGGCAATGTCCTTGGGGTAAAGTTTTGAAAAGTGTATCTCATACAGCTCTCACTTAAACCTAACGTTTTATACGGCAGGGTTTGGGATTGGGATTAGGATTGTGTCTATAAAAAGGATTGATTAGGTGCGTATGCACAGACGTGAGACCTTCAGCGCTCGGTTGTACTTCGGAAAGCATGACTACACCGCAATGACAGAGGGTCTTCTTTGCACACTTTATGAGCTGTTTGCCTCTCGTTTGTTTCCCACTACACACAACATCGACTGAAAGCAGTGGCCCGGGTACGATTCTCACTTCGCCGATTTGATTAAACGGCTGATTGGCAGACCTTCTCCGTTCAAGAGGGTTCGTCCCGCTAATTGAAAAGGCCGCCCAGATCAATCACCCCCCGACAGCATGTTTGTGTAGATCTTTATTGACTGAATAAAGACCCAAGGTAAATTAGATAAACAGACCCGATGCCTTATGAATGTGGAAACCGTTCACGGGTTCCTGTGTCGTACGTGGACAGCGTTCTAGAGTTAGTTACGCTGGTGTGCAGACAAAATGTAAGGTAGAACATTTTCACAAGAGACTTTAGTTTCTCATCTTCTACTGCCAAGTATCATACTCTGAAAGACCACCAGTCCTGTTTGAGTATGGACGATTTAAATGCTGCACAAAGGTGATCCAGCAACTGTGTGAAACTATGTAAAAGTAAAGACGAAACATTTACAAATGAAGAGTTTCTCTTTAAGTGCGGCAGGCCGGCGATAATATACGTAATAGTCGCTCAGTCATCGAAAGGTTTTATACAATGGGTTATTCCGATACAAGGAACAAAAAGATAGTTGAAGCGGTTGTTCAAAAGTCAGGTTTATCCGGATGGAACAGCAAATCGTCGTTTCAAGATGATTCAAAAATATTTAACTAAAAATACGACGGGTAAGACACGAATTTATGATCGCAAAAAATTCAGATAATTCGTAAGTTACTCAACAACACCTGACATTCTTAATCGTCTGCAGCCTGGCATGCAGAAATATTAATTTCGTGATCCTGGGCAAACTTTCCCTCCATGGGCCGGTAAAGTGATATTGCAAAACCCGCTTCCTCATGGGAGACAGCGGGTGTTGGTGTCAGAGGTGTTCGCATCGCTTCAGCCCTGTCTTGGCAAATGAGCAGAACCACACCGGCTTCTCAGCGATTGAGCATTATAGCTTAGCAAGAAAAGTGTTGACAGCTTTCACTGAACCCAGCATGCATGCAACAAGCACTTTTTTCCAGACAGCGACCAAATTGAGGGATGCAGTTGGTTCATTGGAGTCCTTACGTTGCCTTGCGGATGGCGAGTTCTACTTTCGTCCGTTTACCTGGTACAGAGACTCCGTGTGAAGCTCCGCCGAGCAAAGAGAAGAAAAATGGGCATGTTTTCTCAGCATCAGTTGTGGATCTCGTCAATAGCTTTGTCGGCACCAAAAACCAGACATCAAAGGAACTTATTCCCTGAATCACTATTAGTATCTTACGCACTTTGGCAAACCATTCCTCCTCACATAGCACGGTGTTCAGCAGTTTTACGTTGTAATAGCCAGCTATATGGACCAATGAATAAAAAAATACGACGTGTTCATAATTTTGGTTGATAGATAGATATTCGGCAATGAATATGCATTATGTAGTTTCTCTTTACCTCCACCACACATGCTGGCAAATCCTTTCAACATGCATGCTTTGTCGTCAAACGCTGCAGTTGGTATGGTCACACGGGTTTTCGCCATGTTTCCAAGAGTCGCTGTTCATTGGAGATGCAAGTGCGGTAATGCACAATTCGCTCTTTGTTTATTAGGAATTCGACACCCGGCTGTATTAATGCACGGACTGCACACAACGAGCATAAGCACTGTGTGTTTCTCTTTTTTCATTTTCTGTGAATCTGGAAAATGACAGGTCCAATTTTTCAAGAGAAGTAGGAGTGATAAAGGGCCGTTCTAATGTTGCTTTGACGGTCTTTCAAAAGAAATAAAAGAACTACATAACATAATGGTGGCAAATATGAAACTCTACAGCCAGCCCGTCACCTACCCCGGTGGGTTCAATGAACGCGTGCTACGATACAGGACTAAGCTGGTGTTTAGTCATTTGACTCTTTGGATTTTTTTTTTTACTTTTGTAAATCTAGAATAATTACGGACCATCGATATATTATGACGTACATTATTTTACAGTAAGCAACCTCTGCTTTCGACAGACCATGTACGGTAATTGGCCACCGGAGTTCTGCTAACAACAGAGTAACTTTTGAAACGGCGTTTGTGCGATAAAGGTGCTTAATTGCTGTAGTGTTATGGCCATTTTTACATATCCGGCCTTGACAGCCATCCCCCTATTTCAACAATTTTGCTCTATCTCGGCGTTGAACGGAATCCAAACCAACAAAAGATATGCACACAAAAACTTTAAAGTAGAACAAAGAAATTTTTGTAAAGTGGAAAAAGTAATTTCAATTCCATGTTTGAAATATAATTGGCTATAAAATATATATCTAGCTCTCTCAACAGTTGAAGCGTTGGTTTGTAATCTCTTAGTATTTTTAGAAACAGCAGACTATATCGTGGTGTCTCTTAACTAAATCCAGATGCTCGCGATTGAAAAGGCACACGGTTGGATTTTATGGAAAGATAATGGGACAGATTGTGGATATTAATAAAAAACACATCAGTTGGCGACAGCAAAACAACTCAATAAAACCACTGTCTATGATGACAGATTCCACAGAAAGATAACAACCGACGCTGGTGTCGGTATTGCGGTGCTCTTAAACATGTTTGATATCTAGAGGCAGCTGTGTGTGAACTTTAACCCTTTGAGTGCTGTAATTTTTCCCACCAAAATTTCAGTGTAACATTTTATGGATTTTCTGTATTTGATTTTGATAGTTTTGGACCAAATGGTCACAACTTTTCATTTGCCAAAATTTTTGACCAAACTTTTGGGGAAAATCTGAAAAAAATTGTCTGCATCTAAAAAAAAGTTGTTGGCAATATATTCCGTCAAGGTAACAAAAGTTGACTATGGCACTCAAAGTGTTAAAGAAAGATCTAGAGCTGCACAGTGTAGACTTGCTAAAAGGTTATACTAGGGAATTCGTCTGGCGGGGAAGTAACTGTGGAAAATGAATTTTACTTCAGGATAATAGTGGGCTTCATTGATTTAATGGAAAGAGTCATAGATGGTGCGTTTCACACATATACGTAAGTATATCAGGAGGATTCATAAAATAAGAACGTTGTTTATACCGATTGTTAATGGCATACTGAGAAGTTTTGGAAAAAAAGGATAATTGCACAAATGGTGGATTGTGCAGAAAGTTAATGGATGCGACTTTGATATAATAAGGCGCCATCGTAACCTAATTACTTTCAAGTAAATACAAGAGTCTGCGGTGGTGAATTCAATAGATTGGAGAATTTAATCGATAAATGATAGGAGATCGTTGATTGAATATATCAATATTGGACTTACAATATTATGTACTGCATGACGGCAACTGGATGTTGTGACGATGCTGAGAAACCGTACAATACGACAGTGATATAATCACGTGATTGGATGTTTTATTAGATGATGCCGACAAATTCAACACGCAGTTATTACTAGGTATCACTCAACTACTTAAAAGAATTAGTCTGGGTCTTTTCATTACGTAAACTCTCGCGACAGCTATACATATAACGTTGGCGACCACAGCGCGTAGAAAGTCACGTATAGGGGCACTCTACACACGTCGCGCCAAATTGCATTTTCTAAATTGGACGGATGCAATTTGACGAGACCGCTGCACTAAAACGACACTGACAGCAAAGTCGTACGATAGCGGCGATAACATGCGCACGCACGTTATTGGGAAGTCCGGTCATGTCGTCGGATGACGCGAAAGTCTGTCGAAGTGTGTCGGATACATTTTCAACGTCTGAATTCTGATGCCGTGATTGGCAACTGATCTCAATTATTCTCACTTCATTAAGCTTTCGTTTGTGAGTCCACTCCAGCGTTCACCTCCGATGAGCTGATTTTCACTCTCACGCATAGGTATAAGCCAGACTTCCCTAACAAAATTTGTCATACAGTATACGCGTTTGTAGTATGGTTACACATTATTGACCTTGCAGATTTTCCAGCGGAGACGGCTCAAGGCTTCCACGATTATCCCTGTCAATCTCTATCTGTCTGTCTGTCTGTCTGTCTGTCTGTCTGTCTCCCTGTCTCTCTCTCCGCCTATTTGCTTTTGTGTCTCTGCCAGTCAGTCTCCCCTTGTGTCTCCCTGTCTTTCCTATTCCCTGTCAGTCTTTCTATTTACTGTCTCTCTATCTGCCCGTCATTTTCTTTGTCTCTGTTTCTCCGTCATTCTCTCAGGTTTTGTCCATCTGACTCACTGACATAACCGTGGCATTGATAGACAGCATTCATTCACACAAACTCCGGCGTATACCCCATGGGGCACTGTCTCAGGTATAGCGAGCGCACTTTAAGACGGCCAGAAGGCGTGAAATCCGAGACAAAATTCCTAGTTTTTTGCGGTTGAAAGATGACCCATTGCGATAAACTAGTCATGTTACGTATTCCGTGGTGTATTCAGAACATTTTTCTTGGAGAGAGTTGTAAGCTCTGTAGCTGAAAACAGGCTTGGAAATGTTCCTCCAAGACATGGAAGGTACTTGTCTTTTCTCTATCTTTCTTCGATTGACCATTAGCGCGAATCGTCTCAATGACCCACCGAGATATAACTTATGATGAACGCGTGGATGTTCAAATACTTCACCAGATTACAGCAGCTTCATTTAGGTTTAATGGCTTAAAGAAGATTTTATACTAATGTTTAACAAGGCTTTAATCAATGGTAACCTTTCATTTAGATGGCTGTTTGCGAGATAAGGCTTGTTTCGTAAGCGTACCATGTCAAGACGGATGGCACTTGTGTGTTTATCGACTGCTTTATACGAGAGAGCCTGTGAGCCTTTATTTGTAATATGTGGCAACCTTGACGACACGGAATCAATTTTGAACTAATTTATCCGTATTTTACAACAAGGAAGAACACTTTCTCAATGTGTGTTCTAATCACCTGAACTTTCCAATTGACCAGTGAGAGCATATTTATTGCACAACTTACGAGGCATTTCCGAGTTCATTGCTCACACGACGACAGCCAAATAAGAGCCAGCGTACCGTCCTTACAACTGGTATGACAATTGCGGAGTCATGCAAACTTTCAACAGGTTTCACGATGCGGCATCATTGACGCGCGATGCACGACCGGGGTCGACAGTCCTTCAACTTCTCAATTTTCACTGACACGCAACCTTCACCTCGTTCTCTTGGGTTGCGTTCGTTCATTGCCCCGTACGGATTCTAACTGCGGAGTTAGCATTGTTTCATGCCACACTGCCATTAACAGATGTTTTCTCTGTCTCCCAGTGAAGGCTAATGAGTAATTAATTTTCGAAAAATCTAGACTCCTGGATAATGTTATTCATTGAAAGAGACGGCGAGTGACCCTGACAGTGCGACGGAGCGATTAAACCGAATTTGAAATGAGAATCGAGCAGAAAAACACATGTATGGCGAGTCAATTTGAAAACTTACACCACACTGCGGTAATTTTTGAGAAAAAATCGACTAAGCTGAATTGTTTACAGATCCGAGCAGGAAAACACTGTTGGCACTTGTTAGCTGAAATTGGGCAAAGCCTATAAGTACGTATCAACACTTCCACGGAGGTGTTGAAAGTGTTTGTTGTGCACACTTCCTACTCTCAAGTGAGCGTAGCTCTGAGGAAATGCGAAGAATGCCTCGGTGCAAACATTCTAAAAAGCGATAGACCCCCAACAAAAGTTGTTTTTAGAAAGAGAGTCTTTCCGGAATCGATTTGCAGACAGAAGCAAAATAGCGGACTCCTGGGCTTAAAGATAGACTTTTAGAAACCTTTTCTGTGTGTTCACAGTAACTCTAAGACGCCGGATAATTTGAACCTTTTTGAAGCTCAAAGGCACTATACACTACCAGTTTATTCCCTTGGAGGGATTTGTTTACCAGCGTTGAATGCGTTTAATGCTTCAGAAAGAGAAAAATATCGAAGTGAATAGAAGGATTTAAAATCAAGTATTGAAATTCACGAATGTACAGAATACTGATGTTAGTCTTACCGCACTGACATATTTTTTGAACATAAAAGACGGTGACGCGTAGACCTTGAAGTCTCTTCATTTTGTTGACTGACTCGGAAAGAGACTTTGCAGTTGCCACACAGGCTGACAGAAAGTTTGCTAATGCATGGACTTGAGCATGAATGTTCCCGGGAGAGCGTGCGCGCCCTTTCTCTATCCAAAAAGTTCCCGCTTCAGATATGTCTAAAGAATCGCTCCGCAATATAGTCCACAACTTTGAGTTATTTTTCAGGTGTGTGACTCATTAACGTGGTAATATGCTAATAAACTCCAGCTCTCGGGGTCCGGGGGAATAACTCTGTTGTGTATGGCAGCTGTAGCGAATTGGGATAATTTTCTGCTGATCAGGATGGCCTCTCTGGTCGATTGTGCAATTATGCATGTGGCAATGCGCCAATCGTTCGCCCAATTTACTCACAGCGTAAATAGCACTGCAAGATTGTTTTCACTTACACATGACCTTGCTTGCTTACCTTGCTGAAAAGAATTTGACCTCCATGTCTAATTTTTATACATACACTTCATCATTTTCAAGGACAATTTCCGATTTGTAACTAACGATTGCCAATTTCCAGTCGGGGTCGAGAGGATTATAAAAACATCAACTGCTTTCAGTGCATAACAAATATTTTCCTCCGGAATTAGGGATGTTTAATAACCATTCAGGCGTAATTTTTTCACCATAAATAATTCATTTACTCATATTTTTCCAGGGATTTCTAGAAATTCAAGTCCGGGAGAACTTTGACGTCGCGTGACTTGATTATGTTGAAGTTTGTGTCGATTATTTAAGGAATATCATGTCGAAAGCCCTCGAGCGATGGCTGAAAAAGTTGACCAAAATTGCTGGAAGGAAGAACATGAGTTCAAATCTTTACACATGTTTTGGGGACATTTGTCAAGATATCTGGTGATGAAATAGAAGTTGTATTTTTCCCCTCCTGACCATTGCTGTTGAACTTGCCCTAGTGTTATTACACCTACGAGAATTATCGTAACTTCCCATGCCAGCTGCATCAGAGATATCATCAGGATATTGTTCTCAGGGTTAGGATGAAACGACCCCTATCGGTCAGGAAGAGAAGGAAGCACGTTTGCTCTGGTAACTAGATCATCAAACCCTTTTTGAAACACTCTCATGTTCGGTGTGTGTCTGGCACTTCGCCCCTTTTCTTCAACTTGGGCGAATGTTATGAAATAGGATAATTGTGGTATGAGCTTTTCTATCGTCAAGAGACGCCACTGGCCGAAGTTAATAGTCTACATTTTGAAACTTTTTTAGAAAGTCTAACTAAAGCCAACTGGATCAATAAATCTGACACCGTCATTAGGTTTCTCCATGGTCGCTTGTTTACTGTCATTGTGCGAAACTTGTAATCATTTTACCATTGCCGCATTTCGCTGACATTTGACCGATGTTGTCACATTGGTTAAAGATACTATCTACAATTTATAATATTGGCTCATATTAGGTTCTGTGCCCGGGGCGCGAAATCAAATTAATAAAACCCCCAAACCTATGAGTCCATTGAAAAAATGTCGAGATTAATCTGATTGAAGTAAACTACTTTCGTGTATAAGATGATACGATATTATTTCCCTTTGTGAGGAATAAATTCGCATAGCAATTTTACATTCAGGAGCGTGCCGAGGGCAAAAGATCACATGAGAATGAACATAATTGTAAGTGAAGCAAATTAAAGCGGCCAAGATTTGAAGATATACGAAACAATTGACAAGTGTTACAACCCTAGACGTGATAGGAAAATAGATAACCAAATCAAGCCATGTTGTTTTCACCCCGAAAATTCGAAAACTAATCAATTTTTATTGATTATTAGAAATTTAATTTTCTTCTTTAGTTTGGTAACATGTGATCAAGTGTGCTAAAATCTCACCATCACGGCAAATCGTTCACAACATGCAAGGCGGACCTGGCAGTGCGCCAAATTCAAAACCCATACTTCGATATACATCGATGGAATAACGGCAAAGTATGTGAACTGCTCAAACGAATGTTGAGGTGCATCGGTTGTTTATTTGAAAAATATGGTGAATTTTCCCACGCACATTATGAATGGATTTGTAGAGACAGGATTCCGTCGCACCGCATTAATTTCCTTTACTGCGAAATTGATGAGCAGGTCGCGAAAAACTGGATCGTGATGACATCCGGCGAGTGGCTACTCTCTTTAACGAGGTAGAAAAATTGTAACGTACGACCACATTTACTGAAAACGCTCTATTTTCCTGATAATGTTGAATGGATTGTTGAAAACGTAAGATACATTTGATATGATTGGCGACGTTGCTTTTCCTCAAAGCTGTAAATAAATATCAACTTGCAAGTTCATACACTTACAGGGCAATCTCTGAATGACAAAGTCATTTTAATGGCAAACAATGAGAGAGAGAGAGAGAGAGAGAGAGAGAGAGAGAGAGAGAGAGAGAGAGAGAGAGAGAGAGAGAGAGAGAGAGAGAGAGAGAGAGAGAGAGAGAGATTTGTCTGGTGAGATTGGTTGGCTGGAGTCGACAGGAATGGATTAGTGGTTATTATGATGGCTAGCAATCCATTGAGGCAACAAGCAGTTGTAAAATAATCACTTCTTGTTAGTATTTCTTTGAAATAAAGTATCGAGTACGAGAGAATAAAGGAAGATTATCCAACCGTCTTTGCGAGGTGTAAACGCCAGATTCAAAAAATAACATACAAGAACTGTACATGGTTAATATGCGACAAATTAGACATGTTGCTTTTTATAATCCTGGTCATTCTACGCTGAAAGACAATCAAATTAATTGTATTTACATATGATGCGGAAGGCACGATGTATTATATCATATAACATTTATCATAGCAAACATTACAGAATGAAGAAAGTGATAGGATATGTAAGATGATTTTGATCATCAATATCAAACTGTCGTCAGCATGCAGTAACAAAAACATCATGAACTCCCTCTTATGAATCAGTGAAGTATCAATGCTTGTCCACGTGTCAGTCTTTATCAGCCTATACTGTAAATCTGGTATATTTTTAACCTAACTTAATACACCCCATATACACCCCCGGTAATAGAATTATATCGGAGATTAGATATTTTAGTGCGGGTTTCTATTGTGTACAGATTTATCATATGGAGATCAGGCAATGTGATCTTCAAAGATTAGACTGGATGACGATTATCTGCCGGTTATGTGAGCTCTTTGTTATTGCACTCTAGGGTAGGGATAGTTTTTCGAAAACAAAATGAATAGATCTTTGCGCACGTTTTCTTAGAGGAGCTCACCTGGCCTTGTGAAGCAGCAGGACCCCCAAAGATAATGTTGCTGTGTGAGATTGACCCAGTGTTCTGCAGTAGTGCCTAGATGTTTCCCTTGCATAGACCTAAAGTTTACCAGATCTATATTTTACTAATGGGGACATTCTGTCGCCGCAGTGCTACGATTGAGTTATTGGTTCCCAGTTACTTTGTTTGATAGCGCCTTATGTGTATGTTCGCGTGCTATGTATATGTTCTGTTTTAGACTTGAACAAGCATAACCTGCCCGAGTAATGCCCGTTATGAGAATGATTTAAGCAATAACTTTCACCACAGGTGGGTATACACGAGATTTAGGTATGTTTATGTGCCACAAATCGCACAAGCCGTCAGGCGAGTTCTAGTAGCAAATTGCACGTTACCTCTCCCCTCGAACTAAACTACGTAAACATGTGTCTCTCACTCTACCATTTAAAATTCGGGGTTTTCCCCCGTAGTTTGAGTACTAATAAAGCAGACAACAGATTTAGTTTTAAGTTTAAGCGAGCGTTACTGTACAAAAAGAATCAAAACCCGGGACTAAGCATCGTCAACACTGTGGATACGCCGCTCAAGCACCCAGCGTTGACCAAGGGAAGTGAAGCAGACGACAAAAAATGACCACTTATGATAAAGCGGGGAGACTGATAAGTGTTCCAATAGCATTGTTAACAATTCACGGTACAAAAATGTTCAATTTTTAGAACAATCTTCGTGGTTTTTAATCGTTTATTTTATCGAGATCCACTAATTTCAATCTGTATCTGAATGCCCCGGAGTTTCGGCATTAACCGTCTAAGCTCGTCCAAGTGTCCGTTTCGGCATTAGTGTTTAATATTTTGCCCATTGCGCATGCCTGGCACCACCACTAAGTAATGGTTCAAGATGATCCTATTGTTTTTGTCATTTCCTATTTGCTTCTTGGACCTGGTAAATTATTTATTTACCTTGAATGATCGTGATTATTGGACCTGGTCTGATGTCTACATACTACAGCCGGCGCGAGTTCTCGTCCAATCACAACAACGAATTGGCGAATTCGACACAGTGATGTAATATAATTCGTGAAGTGGTTTCTGAAGCACATATCACATGAATATATGTTCTGGCATGTCTAGACTGCCGTGATTATGATGCAGACCTGTACATTTATTTGAACTCTCTGAGTATGTTGAGCGAGATTACTCCATATTCAATGTGATCGATATTTCAATAGTATGTCCTTGGAAGTGTTATGAGTGATTGCCGACTTAGCTGACCCGGGATCGCTTTCATATTTGATAAACATCACAAAATTTTGTTTGTCCCTTTTACCAAAGAAACTATCCTGGTTCCCGCCCTTGGATTTCCGGCGCACGACGGAGCGCATGCGCGATATTCTTTGGCCACGTCAAAGTAAGTGTCAAAGCTTGTCTACTGTACAACTAAATGTAAAAGCCATTCTGTAAAGGGGCAACTACGAATGAAGATAAATAGTTATTTTATCGAATTCCTAAGAATTTTCGTTAAATATCTGTACTTCAGGTGAAAATTCTTCGCGGTTCCAAAATGTCAAAATCGGCAATGCTAGCAGCTGTTACCTGCACATTTGCAGTTTCGTAGCACAAGGTACTGTAAGGTACTGTAAATGGGCTCGCCTATACTTTGAAAGAGGAAGGAGCGCCCGCTAACGACAAATCGACAACCGCCGCAGGCAGTCCACAAGGTGACCATGGTTTGCATAACTTGATACGCAACCCGAGAGTACTTAAATATCAAATAAACGTAAAGATCTGGCGGAGGTTTTACGTTTATTTTCTCTCGATTGAATACCTCGAAGTGGAGCATGTAAAATGCTGGGGCGATTAAATATATAAGTAACCGCGATAAATTTTATACGTTTACTGAATAACCGAAGTCTGACTTTATGAAGTTCACATGAAGGAGTAGATTCCTGGAAACTCTTACGATGTCGCTTAGCTCTGAACGTCGACTGCGATTTTTGAAGCAATGCGAGCGTGATTTCCGGTTGAGCGCACACGTTTTCGCTTCCAGTCGAAAAAAACCTACGTTTCCGGGATGACGCAGAAAACATTTACTGTTCGAGCACACGAAAACGGAGAACCAAGGTTGATTCTTTTTAGTACGGTGCTAAACATACGAAGCAGACACGAATACATATGAAAGTTGAACCACTGAAAACACATAAGTCACGTACTGGGCAGTGATCAGCTATGATTAACATTGAACGAGCTTAAACCCCGAAATAACGGTTTTCATCGCAATTTGAAATGGCTACAGACACCAAGAAATGCTTGTGAATTTCAGTCCGAACTCCCCGACGATACACTTTACAAAGATCTATGACCTTTGCAGAGGGGGCACAAATCAAACATATGCCTTCAATTTCTTTATGCCAGCGACAGTTACAGTATTTATTTCACACGGTCAAATTTCCTGAACCTTCTTGAATGAGATTCACAGCTTATAGAAAAGTACCTTGCTCACGTTGTAAGACCAAGTCTTTAAGGTGCACATTTTGAAGAGAGCACCTCTCCATTTGTATAACCAGTGGTGGTGAAAATTAGGGAAGAATTTTTCTCTATATTTGCCGCGGATTGGATATACTAAGTCATTGCAATGTCATGAAATTACCATAAAAGGATAAATGAGACTGCAAGACACACTTTTGATTTAAAAACTTACAGATTGTACGTGACGGTTGAGCCATAAGAATTTTATCGTATCTCACTTATGAGACAAACACTGCATTCTTTATTTAAATGTTTAGCAATATTGTTCCTCGTGCCCATAAAAATGACAACATGGAATAAAACTCAACATACAGTAAGGGGCATCGAACAAAGTTGTTTGTGCGAAAATATTTTACCGACCATGTTCATGACAGGTGGTCGACTTTTCTCGAATCAGAAAAGTTAATCCATTTGTTCTTCTGTCAACTCGAAAAAAGGCCTAGCGAACAAGCGGGAGTGGGATGGGATTGGCGGGGTGGAGAGGTTCTGTGGTTTTCGGAGAATGATGCAAAAAATAATGTTTTAGGAGAGGCATCTTAGAGTTTTCTAATTTTAAGAAGGCAAGTTAGGCTTTCAGATGGTTTGGAATTGAATGAAGGGAAAAAAGTAGAGGGCGGTAATGAAGTAAAGGAGGGCAGTTACAAGGAGCTTTTACCTTTCTAAGAAAATGTCAATTTTCTTCGAATAACCCTTAAAATATAATATCTGTACAAGGATAAATTTATTTGGTTAAAATTTCATGAAACCTTTGAGTTGACTGCCCCTTTGGAAGTGTACGCAGCAAGGCACATTATGGCTTTTATGGAGGTATTGCACTTCAGTTGTCGTCTTGGATTATTCTCAAACAAGAACATATAGGTTAGACCTCGAATCTGATTTATGACAAAGATTATCAAATCTTTGCCTCTGTTACTCCTTGCTATGAAATGAATATTGAATCGTGTGTGTCGGTTTCTTCCGCTGAGTGTGGTCAAATGCAATACAAATTCCCCTGCTGTTGTAAAAAACGAAATCAGTTTGAATTAAAAATAATGCTGACTACTGAATCATCGTCGACGTCGTCAGTTCGACGTTTATTTGCCGTTTAGACGCTGCTCTTAATAATTGAAAATTACCCGAATGCCATACGGCTGCAAAGTAATTTGTCACTTAGCGCCTTTCAGTATGTTCATTTGCAATCAATTCGGTCGAAGAAAATTTTCCAAACGTTTATTTCACCCAGTTGATTTATTTGTTTTATGGTTTAACCTGAAGAGTGGCTCCTCTCGTGGGCGCCAAATGGAGAGTGGACGCATAAATTTATATTGGCTACTTCGGCAAAGTGAACTCGGTGATATTTCATAAGGGAAATTGAGCATAAGTTCGGCTTTCAATATCGAGGGAGAAATCTCCTGTGACGCACATTCGTTACTTCAGACCTCCTAGGTACCTAACTTATATTGTTCTTTATTTCAAAGCTGTTTTTTTTCGACTAACATAGAGATTGACGACTACGCACTCAAAATGGTTGCCGTTCCCTCTGTACTTACACCAATAATTGTACGCGAGGAACGTTGGTGCATTTCCTTGACAAAAAGTGCCGTGACAAATTACCGTTTCTGCCAGACTAGTAAGTTTGATTTATGATTGACAGTGACTTTTCACTGATTCATCATCACTGACTCCCAGAAAGACCCAAACATACGTTTTTGACATAATATCGTCAATCGCTTCATCGAAGAATATAGAATGACCAAGTTATGGACAGGAAAGGTGTTGGAAAAATATACGATATATATAGATTTTACTGAAGTACTACGGCATTGAATTATCCCATCATATAAAACCATCTGTCCATCACCTTTACAAAAGTCTGCCCGTCCGCAAAAAAAAAAATTAACGATGAAACGATCATTTCAGGTGAAGGCAAAGAGTAGACGCAAAAACCGTGAACGGAGTATGACGCACTTACAAAAATTGTGAGTCTTCCTGCGTGAAAAACCTACTAGAAATTGCCTTTGGCTTATATTCCTCCACTGCAAGAAACAGAAATACCCTCAAGGCCAAACAGGTATATTTGCATCGAGTCTAATACTTTTCAACGACGGAAGGGAGTCAAGCATATACGCATAATTTCCGCCCTGCTGCTGCGGATGAGAAACTTTATACATGGCAGGGGATCTCACTTTACAAATGCCATTTGATTTTTAACTTAGCTGTTACCTTGACTATGATTATTTGAAAACTCTCGAAAGTACTATATACTATATATCTATCTACCGACTACCTACCTACCTACCTACCTACCTACCTACCGACATAAATAAATACATACATAAATACATACATACATACATACATACATACATACATGCATACATACATACATACATACGTACGTACGTACGTACGTACATACATACATACATACATACACACACACACACACACACACACACACACACATACATACATACATACATACATACATACATACATACATACATACATACATACATACATACATACATACATACATACATACATACATACATACGTATGTACATTCATTTAAATACTGATTTGGTGGCTGTGATCGACATCGCTAACACTCTAGATTAGTAGATATCTAATTTGGTTATTTGATACTGTTGGATAGCGTTCAAGGATATGTGTTGGATGTTGTAAAACGATTTTAAATATTCACAAGGCATATCGTGCATCTGTACTTTACTTTCTTTACAGCAAGTTGTGCGTTTCTCATATCAAAAATTTACCAGAGAGATATTATTTATTCACGTAGGCCGCAATTGAAAGGGTTATTTAGCTCTAAGTTATATGAAAATATTGATTTACAGTATTAGGCTGTGCCGAGTGTAAACTTTGTTCGAACGTTCGAAATTTAACGTCGTCATATTTGAATGTCAGTTTTTATTTTAAGTGAGTTTTATTTTGACGGATTGCTTTTCACGAAAAGAAGTCGTGATGATATTATTGCTTTATCACAGGTTGAGTAGAATGCTGCATTTACTGCTCACTCTATAACGCAACCTCTAAATAAGTAATGAGTAAAAGATTGAAATCGTCCTCCATCTAAAAGACATGTGTCACTCCCAGCGAAATCCTTTATATATTTCCTTTATGACATTGGCTTTTACATGTTGATAGGACATTCGGTATGGCTTGAACGGCATAACTCAAACATACTATAAAATTTGCCAACGATTCTGTAATGCTTGACGCAACTCTGCTTGTTAGTCTATTCCCGATGGAGATTTAGTTGGATTGATATAATAAATAGAAAGAATCAGTAATTTTAGATAATTAGTAACACATTCTCTTAAAATGAAAAAATCAATTAAATAGACCCGTATGCCCCATGGAAGGCACCTGGTCTGATTCATGTGATCCAATAAGAGTTATAAAAGTCATAGCCTTGTTACGGCACTTACAGATTGACGTATGTGTTTGCCATTGGAACATTTGTCAAGTATTTTGACATGAAGGATGTTTTCACAATATCGCGATTGATGTGCCAGCTGGCATGTTCCCCAACGGAGCCCACCATTTTTGAGATGGTGATATTATATGGGGAAGAATCCCGGTCGCTACCATCATTCTGAGTGGCGTTGTGAAAGACCTTTGCGATCTGTACAGTTTCTCGTGGCGATTATCCCCGTCAGAGCACACGCTGTTGGATGTCATAGCTGCGCAGATGACAACCAGGTTAAAAGGAAACGACAACTTGATCAAATCAACTCTATGGTAGAAACCATGCGATATTTCATTAATGATGTTAAAACATTGTTGGCATTCAATACACTGCAATCACAGAATAGTGGTAGAGAAGCAACATGAGTAATGTCATCCAGCTTACAGAGCAATTTATCCCTCCCTCCCTTCCTCTATGCTTGTTGCAAATGCAGTTGTCCAGTTTACCTCGTCAATACAAAATCGCGATGTCACATTGGATAACCACTTGACCTTACCAGTGCATGTTCACAATATGTGTAAACCTTCCTCTTCAACTAAGGCAAGTCATAGTTCTTTTTGCCATTTGCTTACCGCTCAAGCAACCGCAACCCATGTTATCGCCTTGTCCTGATGTCGGTTTGCCAAAACACCTCAATTAATCTACTACATGATGAGAACTATTAAACTGTTGAATCCCTTTTAATCATTGCACAGTATGACAATTATCTGTCGTATAGACAAGCCATGTACAGTTTGTTTTGAATCTGCAATTTTTATAGGCTTGGTCAGAGAAACAGCAGAAGAAGCGACACTAAAAACAACAGCAACAACAACTACAACAACAACAACAACAACAACAACAACAACAATTAAAAAAAGTAATCTGTATGATGATGGTAATAATAATGATAACAATTCTTATTTGCTATTATTAATGTTATTATTATAATATCACATATTATATTACCTAAGATACGTAACGGCCTATCAAATTACTCTTATTGTTAAAGAGTGTACATGTGATTTATGTTCAAGCTCTCCGACATGCACTTTTCAGGGACAGGGTTAAAGTCATCTCTCCACATGAGAAACTCAACAAACATCTAACACTCATATCTTAAATGTCTACCAAAAGAGATAGTATTAGTTCATGATGAATGATTATTGCTTATTATTGATATGGGGTGATTATTGGCACTAAACTATTTGGCCTTGATATCATTTATTTTGTTGAAGAATCCGAGACTTCTCAGTGAGTCCTGCGATTCCCAAAGGCGTAAAGTGCGTCCACAAACTGTCCATTCAAGGAAATCGAGTTCAGTCCCAACCGCAGCATACACTCTCCAGAGGGAGACTTTGAAGTGTCTCAGTAGATAGGCCATTATCTTGTCAATGGCCATGACGGAAAACAGTTCAAATTAATTTTCTTTATTTAAATATTAACAAAAAACTGAATCACTTCGAACGTTTAGGTGTTTTCAGTTTACATCGTCGAATAGCCATTACGTATTTGTATTTTCAATTTCCGAAGTGCGCTAGTTTGAAAGTGTTATTTACAGTTATTCAACAAGAGAAAATGAACATTTCAATACTAACAGTTTCCGAGCCATCTTAAATAAGTGCATACAAATGTGAGAATCGCAGAAAGTGTTAGGAGATCTATTGTCTATGTGAGAATGCTTGGCAAATTCTCTCTCTCTCTCTCTCTCTCTCTCTCTCTCTCTCTCTCTCTCTCTCTCTCTCTCTCTCTCTCTCTCTCTCTCTCAGCCTTTCAATAATCTATTTAGACAGCAAATGTCGCTCTTACCATGGAGCTACAAAAATATGTCAGAAGAGAACCCGCAAGCGAAGGACGTTTAAATGCTGACCTACTTACTATAGGTATCACAATCTGTTAGCATGTAAGTTATAACAGAGTTAATATCTTTTGACAAGCTTTTCCACTAAACGAGGCATACATTTTCGCAGCTATGAGAGAACATCAGATAATAACGGCCATATATGATGTCTAAGGAGTCTTGGCACGTTACGGGTCACGTTGCTTTGATAATGAATACGCTAGCGTGTCAAACTGAAGACTCTTAGTATAGAGTTCATTGAAGAAATTGCAACACTCGATCTTTTCAAGGCACTGCTATGGCGTACCCTCTTACAAAAAACAACATGCTTACTGTATCGGATCTCCTCAACGTTGCAGTGTTTCCGAAATGCCAGAAACTGGGCAGTTGCACTTTTCGTGCTCACAGACAGATGAAGCACAGAAAACATTCTTCAAGCAATACGTTTCAGATATTCTCTCAATCTTTATTAGCCTGTCTAGCTTTTGATATCTTACACTGATACTCTGTCTTTTATTTTGCAGATGGACTCTGATAGTTTTTCCGCATGTTTCCAAATGTAACTGTAACTTACCACTCCGCCCAAATAACGACGTTAAGCAACCACCTCTTCGGACAGCTCTGCAGTAAGTATGCAGCATGCGATTTTCTGCCCTCTTCGACATGCACATAAGATCTGGCACTGTGCCGAAGACTCAACGTTTCACATCCTATCTGCCGAAAGCGCTTCAGTTTAAAAGAGAAAAAAGGACAGTCTTGAAAAAATGGGGAAATAGGTTTCTTAGCCACACTTTCCAAAAGGTCAGCGGTTCACCTAAAGTGCTGAACCCTATATCCGAAGGACAGAACTGACTTCGTAGATAGTGATACATTTCCGAGATGACATGCGGTGTAACTCGAGTGTTGAGATGGTATTACTTTCGAAAATAATCCTCCTGTCCGCAAGAGGTTTCCTAGTTAGCTTGGCGATAGAATATGATGGGCTGCGTACGATACTTCAGGCAACACTGTGAACATGGAGATGATTCCGCAGAAAGAATCAATTAGGTATGAGAAATTGGCCGTTTTGTATTCCATCATTACTGCAGTACCACCGGCAGTCAATGCACTCTAACCTTTTGAAAACGATCGTTTTCAAAGCCATAACAAGATCATTCACATTGCTTGGCCAGTTTTGATCGTTTCGTTTATTGAAAACTCTCTCTCTCTCTCTCTCTCTCTCTCTCTCTCTCTCTCTCTCTCTCTCTCTCTCTCTCTCTCTCTCTCTCTCTCTCTCTCTCTCTCTCTCTCTCTCTCTCTCTCCCCAACAGTGTACATTAAATAGCATATCTAGAAAGAGAATATTGTTGAAACCTCTGTCTACTCTATTTTGCAAACAACGAAAGTCAAGGCTTTAATACACGTACGTAGCGTACAACAACGACATTGTATACCATATGTGTAAGACAAGATAAAGAGTTTACTCGATTAGGTACAATTTAAGGAATACATCTGTACATGAAAACGAACCTTTGGTACCATACAGGAGACCCGGTTAAATAGGTACAACACTTTCGGTGGCACCTTCCAAGAACTTGGTAGTCATAACCTCTCCTTCGATGATCAGATATGGTAAGTAGGTTAATCCTGTCGATTCGTCTGTCTAGAATCTCCTACCCTATCCTTAAATTCCTGAATTTACTAATAGCTACATAACTTGACTAAGCTGTGAATAGGATCTGCCTAGCCAATAAAAAGTGTCATCCCAAATGCTGTTTGAACGAAGAGGCACTCGTTACTTCTCACGTTTGCCACATTGCAGTTTGTTTTAGTCAGCCTGTTACTCGCTACTGAATACAACAATTTGCTCTATTTCCTGTTTCTGTTGAAAGTGTAAACATATGAAATAAGAGAAAACAATACGGCAATTTTACAGTTGGCCAAATTTACATCAGCCGATTTACTTTGTTATGTGTAGATGTTAGCTTACCATTTCAAACTGTCGGTGCTGAACTTTTGGAACAGTTTATATTATAAAACCAGTTGCATTATTGTAGTCATTCACAAAATGAGACAACGTCTTGAAAAATGGGCACATTGTGTAATGTTTCTAAATACTTTCATATAAATATTTCTTGCCCATATACATTTTTGTGGCTTTTATCCTTGTAACTCGAATAGTCATGTTTCAATTAGCCAAAGGGTAAAATTTTATAGGCTCCCAAATTATCTCTTGACGTAGTTCGCACCTTGAAAGTGAAAGACTTAAACCTTGTCCAAACTTTCCTTAATTAATATGTAACCATTCTTTCACCAAATCAAGAATAAAAGTCAGGATGCATGCTTTGATACCAGAGAAACAAATTACATATTATTCACTGATTGTTGAAATTCAACATGGACGCTATCCCCTGTCTTAACTCTATGAGGGAAAAGTAAAATTTTCGATTAACGAAAAACTAAGACTGTTTAATTTTTTCTTACTTCAAAAACTTTTAAATGAACCCCCACAAATAGAAGATCAGAGAAATGTTGTACTTAATTGAGAGTACAAATATATGTCCCGTAGGTGCATTCTGCCTTACACTGCACAGTAATTAATAAATGAGTCGAATACCAGCAAGACCAAGCTTCCTGAATGATATATTTGACACGTACCCAAGAGCTGTGTAGTTAATAGACAGGTGGAAGGTAATGATCAGTGGGGGTTAGATATTGTCCAGACAACATCATGATATTTTAGAGGATGCTTTTCTTACCAACCTTGAGTAACTGCAAGAACTAATGTCACTGTGGTGAACAGGAACGTGTTCCATGCAAAATTAGTTCCCTTGCATTTGCCAGGTTGACAGTTAAAGCTGTGAAAATTCCACCCTATGAGGGTATACCCCTCCCTTGACCTTTTCTTATCATACTTGATACTTTTGCCATCATATAATGTTCCTGACGGTAAAAGCACTGAAGTCACAGACCGGTTCTTGTCGCTTTCCACTGTAAAATGTATGTTCCTTGACATTTTCTCTCATAATACTAGATTTTTTCTTGTCGCGCTTTGCCCTGGTAATGGTTCAAGATGCGATTTACCCCTGTCTGTAGGCTACCATATACCGATATATTCATCCTTTGACCTTTCCTTATCATATGCTATATAAGCCAGGCTTTGAAGGGGGATCATGATGTCTGCTTGCTGAACATGCTTTTGCTCATTTCTAACTTAAACGTGGCTCGGGTCACCGCAATGTGTTATTTCCGAAAACATCAACTTTGAAACTTTTCGATCGAGGGATTGGTGATTTAGACCTTTAAACCTACCCCACTAGATAATCGCAAGAGTTCCCTACTTTAACTTGTATTTCGAAATATTCTCATATATATCTCGCAAAAATATATGCTCTTGGTAAATTCGCAAGATACTACACCAAAATAAGATTTTATATTGTTGCCTGAATACATAGGTTTACGTGCCCGAGGGCAGGTGAAAATTTGCTCGACGCCAGGAGTGCAAATTGTCTCCTGCTGCGAGGACACATAAACCAGAGTATCCAGGTAATATTTTTATCACATGCCTCTTCACAGTTAACGCTACATGACATTAGTTACACGCAGGGCATTCTCGAAAAAATTACCATTATCGACCAGCATCAAACAGATTTTAACGTCAAAATAGCAGTGCGCGAATGGATATTTTACATCTGGCGTTAAGCGTCTACCTTGACGTCGAAGGGCTTGCCGGACCGGTAGCCATGGAAACCGGTCCGTACATCATTCACACGGCCCATTAACTCCCCGGATGTTCCTATTCAAATCAATGTTGATTTGTACTGTCATCAAGGCATGTAATAAATGATACAAGTCGAGGAATATATAATGAAATATCGGTTTAGGTTGGTTGTGAATAATCTCTCTGAAATATAAACTTTCTGTTTTACATGAACAGTCAGCACTAATCAAGACACGTTATGCAGATATGTTAAATGAACGACCTTTTAGTAAGTATAACCTTTTAAGTAAACGAACTTGTTATGAGAATGCACACAATATGCAGAATGTTGCTGAAATGTATTGACAATTGACAAGGTTCATTCTAAAAATGGTTACCGGAGATGTGATCCATATAGCAAATAACATGAGACGATGACGACTCATGGTCTCATTTACTCAGATAGCCATAGGGCATGACGACTCATAATTAAAGAATGATTGCTTTTTAGCTCGTCATTATGCATGCACCATATTAGCACAGATCATCAACACAGGGAATTACGAAGATACATGATTAGCTCTGAGGTTTACTTTGGATCACGGAATCACGTTGGGAGATAACATCCTTTCAAGATGAGATCGAATCATAAAATGGGCTTTGTTCATAGAAGGGTATGACTACAAGCAGTACGTGTACATATTATAGTGGAGGACATTAATGCCTAGAAGCGAAATGTAACGACACTGACATGATAATGAAAAATTTGCGTGCTTAACAGAACTCTCCTGAACCTTGATATTATTCGTAATGTCTGAGTGGCGACATTTAAGCCTGTTTTCTCGTATACGCAATCTGGATCAGTTCTTTGGATAGTGCATTGGCGAGCACAAAGAAGAAAATGTGCGAGAAAACTGAACTATCCATTTCATCTTAGGGCCAGGCTCTTACTTCGAAGCCTATTAACAATCACAGTTGTTTTTTCAATCGCAGAGATTTGTGATTTTATTGTTCTCATAATTTTTGTTATTGGTATTTCTTCCCGTGTATAAGTAAGTTATCCCTGGCCCAAAAAGGAAAATGAACGCCTTCCATTAGAACCAGTTATCAGAGTTCTCATTTCATTAATCTCCTTTTTCGTTGGTATAGGGGATTCATGGCTTTGCCTTTCGTACATTATAGTACACGAGCTATTAATGTCCGGGTTGTTCCATAGTTATTTATGATTCAATGTACAGTATCATTCTCGTTGTTTGATAAGTAAAGGCAAAACAGAAAGGAAAATCTTCGAGGTGTTTTCCTCAATCCTACTTGAGTTTCTTTATCCTCTGGATAAAGCACCTTGGAGCAGATAGAGCTATTGCTGTGCTCAATAATGTGATAATAATTTTTGCAGTAATTTAGATAATACAGGGAAATACGGTACAAAACAAGATGATTTGATAGCAAAACTGCTGAATGTCAGAAACAGTCTTAGCAATATCACAATTTAATATTATCTGGCGCAATACAAATTTTCTATGAGTCTTACCCGAAAGTAAAAAAAGCTAAAAGAAAAGCAGATTGCTTGATTAAGGTTGTCTTTTCAAATATGCAGGTATGCCCTGTATCCATGATGAATGTGATAAACGTGAAGTGATGTGATTGATCGGAACTTGTCATATGTTGTAAAATCATGCCATGTCATGTCACGTCATGTCATGTCGTATCTAATATCCAATATCAACTCACATCTCATTATCACATCAGTCATGATAATATGAGATGTGGTTTGATGGGTGTAATATTTCATGATATATTGCGTGACATAACAAGTCAAAATATAACATAATAGGATATGACATGATATTTCCCGCATGACCGGATGCCACTTGACATGCCTGAACTGACATGCCCGAATCGATATGACATGACATGACATGCTTAACAGAACTCTCCTGAACCTTGATATGATTCGTAATGTCTGAGTGGCGACATTTAAGCCTGTTTTCTCGTATACGCAATCTGGATCAGTCCGTTGGATAGTGCATTGGCGAGCACAAAGAAGAAAATGTGCGAGAAAACTGAACTATGCATTTCATCTTAGGGCCAGGCTCTTACTTCAAAGCCTATTAACAATCAAAGTTGTTTTTCAATCGCAGAGATTTGTGATTTCATTGTTCTCGTAAATTTTGTTATTGGTCTTTCTTCCCGTGTGTAACTATCCCTGGCCCAACAATGAAAATGAACGGCTTCCATTAAAACCAGAGTATTATCAGAGTTCTCATTTCATTAATCTCCTTTTTCGTAGGTAACGGGGATTCATGGCTTTGTCTTTCGTACATTATAGCACATGAGTTATTAATGTCCGGGTTGTTCCATCGTTATTTATGATTCAACCGACAGTATCGTTCTCGTAGTTTGATAAATAAAGACAAAACAGAAAGCAAAATCTTCGAGGTGTTTTCCTCAATCCTACTTGAGTTTCTTTATCCTCTGGATAAAGCACCTGGGAGCAGATAGAGCTATTGCTGTGTTCAATGATGTGATAATAATTTTTGCAGTAATTTAGATAATACAGGGAAATACGGTACAAAACAAGATGATTTGATAGCAAAACTGCTGAATGTCAGAAACAGTCTTAGCAATATCACAATTTAATATTATCTGACGCAATACAAATTTTCTATGAGTCTTACCCGAAAGTAAAAAAAACTAAAAGAAAAGCAGATTGCTTGATTAAGGTTGTCTTTTCAAATATGCAGGTATGCCCTGTATCCATGATGAATGTGATAAACGTGAAGTGATGTGATGGATCGGAACTTGTCATATGTTGTAAAATCATGCCATGTCATGTCACGTCATGTCATGTCGTATCCAATATCAACTCACATCTCATCACATCAGTCATGATAATATGAGATGTGGTTTGATGTGTGTAATATTTCATGATATATATTTCGTGACATAACAAGTCAAAATATTACATAATAGGGTATGACATGATATGTCCCGCATGACCGGATGCCACTTGACATGCCTGAACTGACATGCCCGAATCGATATGACATGACATGACATGGTATGACATGATATGATATGCTATGATATGATATGATATGATATGCTATGATATGATATGACATGATATATGCTATGATATGATAAGATATGATATGATATGATATGATATGATATGATATGATATGATATGATATGATATGACATGATATGATATGATATGATATGATATGATATGACATGACATGATATGATATGACATGACATGACATGACATGATATGATATGATATGATATGATATGATATGATATGATATGATATGATATGATATGATATGATATGATATGATATGATATGATATGTTAAATTTGATACGACACGACGCAACACGACAGAAGACAACGTGGCATGATATGATACATCCATGACATGGCATATTATGATTTTACAAGATATGTCAAGTACTGACCTATGCAATATGTAATATTTTTAAATGTAATTTTCTCTAAAACCTTAAAATGATATAAAATGCCATTACGTGTGGTTTTCGTAGAACTACGGCTTGAAGGCTTTTCACTCAATCACATACTGTAATGACAGATGTTGCAAAAAATGGATTTGTATTCACATTGTTTATGCAAACATTTACTTAAAAACGAGTGTTTTCTCCATTTTTAGTGATAAGAAGTTCGCTTGTAGTAGTACATCGCCCATGCAAGAATCAGTAACCAGTTGCTTTGGTAGATATATTGTCTAGGTTGCATTGATGTAGTTTGCACTATAAAGCTAAACTTTACGATAAATATTATATCCCTTTTAATGCATTCACAAAGTGGAGAGAAACATATGTGTATAGGTCAACTTACGCAACGTGTGTAGCAATACTATATACAGCTCTTAGTCTTCGATATTTCATCATCAGATATCGTGAACAGCTGGTCGGAAAACAATCATTTTTAGTTACTGATTTTGTAGTTTCGACCATTTCAATTTATTTCCATGGAAACTAACGATGTGACTGAGTGACATAAAACGACTGAGATAATTTGAGTGCTGATTTCCACTTGTCTCTTTCTTAAATTTATGCAGGGTGCTTTAAAAAGAGTATTTTAAAAGGTATGCAAACCAACAGATAATGAGTTATTTTGAATGGTGAGTATATTCATTGACCGTGTATTGTGTATCAATGTGAAGTTTATCACCGTACAATATTAATGGACTCTGTGTAGCCTTTTCCGCTATATGATAATGCTGTTTTTGGCCAGTCATCAGGTATTCAGATAATGTGAATCTCCGTGCAACACATCAATATCGGAACGCCTGTGCGACAATTGAGCTTGATAATTTCATGATAGATGCATGTGATATGAAATGATGAGATGCCACCATTCCCTAATTAATCATACAAACCGGTGATTATAATACGTGTCTACGGTCAAGCCCAACGGGGAGCACAAGGGTCATATCGTTTGTGAGTTTTATTCTTTCTTCGAGGAGTATACTAGTCCATTTTATCCGAGAAAACTTCAAGGAGCTAATTTGATGATTTCTTTGTACAATTGCCAGTGCCATAACTTTATGAAGTAAATAAACAGTACTAATATTCTGCATTGATAGATTTCCATTTGTATCCATGACGTCACAGATAATGACAATATGGCTCCACCGAGAATACCATGCGTCCGTGTGCATGTCTACATTTTATTGAAAAAAAACTGTTCGAAATTCATTATGACTCTTCAAATCAAAAATTATCATCGGATTCACCTTACACAGCTGTTTTCCGCCAGCTGAGGGAAATGTTTGAGCGTACAATAACTTAAACTATTTTACATTGTTAGGGTAAAAACCGTTACATTCTAACATTCGAGTATATGTGCATGTATAGCAACCATAAGGAGTGCACATTGTATAATGCTGAATATATAATATGACAAAGTTGTTGTTTCTATTCATTGTGGCAAGTCTAGTAAATAGTTTGAACAGTACACACTCTCTGCTGATAGTGATTAATTAAAGAGGAGCTCTTGAATTTCGTGTTTCTTTCGAAGGTTGAAAGTCAATGTCCATGTACATTAAGGCTGGTGTAACAATTGCCGGAGAGGCAACCCACTGATGCGACTGGAATATCCTGACTTTTAATATCATGTTATGAAGGCTCACAATGACTGAAAAGAAGACAAGGCACTGCCTAATTCTCGTAATTCATGCGTCGCTTTGCAGACGCATTTTCTCTTTCTGAAATTCACTTGCACGTTTTGTCATAAAACCATACAATTCGCTGAGAGCACTCACCGTCAAAAAGTCTCTATACTTCATTGTTATACCATATTGGCCTAAACACATCCACCTTTTGATTTTCAACTGAGTAGGTAATACATAATTGAAATCCTTTCCCTGATGACCATCGTTGCTTTTACATCATGTTTTACCACCTTGGTTCTTTCACAATGATATGCGTACTTTTTACTGTCTGTAAAAAAACGACAGCTGGGATACCCGATGCAGAGGTATGGGGGAAAAGTGCACTACACTTTTGAATTTGAGGTCATGAAGTCGAGGGGGTCTATCAATATGACAGTGACGTCCTCCCGCGCAAGCATCAGCTGTGTAAAATTATTGGTGTGTGATATTGGATTCTTGCAATACAACAAGCTCTTTGCTCAAAGGTTGTGTTGTCGTGCCATGCCATGGTGCGCCTAATTGGCAATATTGTCGTTTTCAGGAGTAATTTATCAATGTGGTTTCCCCACATGCACAGTCTGCCAAGGCAGTATAAATGATGACACAAGCCGAACACAGAGTACCAAACAGTATTGTTGACATTACAGAGAAACAGACCCTTGTCAAAATTTATTAATGTTGGGTTAACCAGTCCTCGGGAAAGTTATCACACAAAATATTGGACCTGCTGCTTTTGCAAGTGATGTTTTCATAATGAAAAGTGGAAGAGCAGATCGTTTATAAAAGCATTATTCACGTAAAGTTATAAAAAACTCGTTTGTGGCGAAAAATTGTGTCCGTGTAACTTTGCTTCAATTTATCAGAACTGATGTTTCTCACGTGCACAAAATTCGAACGCTATTATACAACTGGCTTCAAATGAAAATAAACATGTTTTCAGCGAAAACTGAGAAAGTTGACCCCAAAGTTACAACAAACAACACACACATACATACAACGAACAACACACACGTACGTACATACATACATACATACATACATACATACATACATACATACATACATACATACATACATACATACATACATACATACATACATGCATACATACATGCATGCATGCATGCATGCATGCATGCATGCATACATGTATACATACATACATAATACATACATACATCAACATACATACATACATACATACATACATACATACATACATACATACATCCATACATACATGCATGCATGCATGCATGCATGCATGCATGCATGCATGCATGCATGCATGCATGCATGCATACATACATACATACATACATACATACATACATACATACATACATACATACATACATACATACATACACACATACAGACATACAGACAGACAGACAGACAGACAGACAGACAGACAGACAGACAGACAGACAGACAGACAGACAGACAGACAGACAGACAGACAGACAGACAGACAGACAGGCAGGCAGGCAGGCAGGCAGGCAGACAGACAGACAGACACAGACAGACAGACAGACAGACAGACAGACAGACAGACAGACAGACAGACAGACAGACTGACAGACAGACAGACAGACAGACAGACAGACAGACGGACGGACGGACGGACGGACAAATACGTAACAATGCCCATAACTCGCCATACTACTCATATCTACACGTGGCAAATTGAAGCTAAAAATTGCATTTGTTCATTTTTAACATCTCTGTCAATATCAAATACTTAAACTATATTTTTATTTTCACTTTCCGGCAGAGAAAAAAATTTACTTGCACAAAACCAGGACAACTAACTAATTTTCAGATAGCTAAACGTGAGTTGCATAATGATGAAATCGTCCCCCAGCAACTCCACCAGACTTTAACGGTACAACTCAGCCGCCGACATTAATCAAACGCTTAACAAGTACATCTATCAACAATAATTTCCATGGTGGCTTCTCTTGTAGCTTAAATAACGCGATTTTATTACTTGGACAGCGACATTCAATATGATATGGAAGACTAATTCATCAAAGCGGTGCTATCATTATATCCCAAACAAATTAAAGATAACAAGTCGCTCTGGCTCGGGTCGGCGATTTGAGAAGATTATTTTTCATTTTTCTGTAGATTAAAACAAGTGTATTAGAAAAAAGCTGTTGTTCACAAAGGCTATAGGTGCAACATTAATATTCACTGCAAAAAAAATCAGCCTTTGATAATTATTCGCTAGGAGCAGACTTAATAATCATTAAAAGGGTACTCTAACTTGGATAAATTAATTCAGACTGAACTGTTTATAAAAGCTGATTGCTTTGATTGCGCCCCTGAATTTCACATGGCACAACCACCCCGAACATTAGCTGAAGACATTCATTAAAGTACAATTGGAACATCACAGACGAGACAAATTTGATCAATACTTGGAGATAGTTAAAAGTTCAACTGTGAAAAGGCCTCTGCTAATAATTTAAAATGGTCAATGGAAAAGTGACGAATATTCGATCTGCCCGATTTGACTGGTTTGGACCTATAGGTATGTTATAAATACTAGGGGTCAATGTCTGGAAGAGTTCATTTTCCAAATATGACAATATATTAGGTATTTCTTTCATGTCTTAGTTGTGTATGTATATATGTATGTGTGCGCATAAAATTCGGTGCAGAAAATGTTTAATTCGCCAATCACTGTAAATTCTTGATGCATCTAAAACACAAGAAGCAGTTGTAGTACTTTGCACATGAGGTAAACCCACGGCTTCTGCTTATTTGACAGTTAAGCAAAACCCATAGTATGGGAGTTAACTAAGAAAATAGGAATATTATACGCAAAACCAATGAAGTTCGATAAACGCAAGAACAACAACGCGGATAAAATGAGCGTGATGATAAGACGCTATCGTCACGTTAAGATTGATGAGTTCTTTAAACTGATAGTTGAACGATCATAAAATCTGAAATGCCATACGCGACGAGTCTTCGATTACATATATCGAAGTTTAATAGCCAGATAGTTGGTTTCATCTAACAGCAACATCAGAGAGTAAACTTAGAATTTAAACGGACATCCGAAACATTACACCACTCAAATGTTATCATCAGAATATTGATCCAATTCTACCGTGTTCAAATTCGTGCGATCAAACTTCCCTGAAATAAAAAAGAGCCTTGTTGAAAACATTTATTTAAACAAAACTGTGGGATTAATTTCTTTCAAAGGTTTTGCTTCAAGTCATTACAGCGTTAAGGTGGCATGCGCCTCGAAAGTGAAATACTTGAACTTTTGGTAAAACTTCCTCAATGAACCTTTCCTTTCTCTTAACGGGTCAAGGATAAGAATCAGGGTCACCGTGCAGTGTTATGAACCAGAGAAACAAAGTTATCTAACATTTACCGATATTTGAAATGAAATTCAAACTGGCCCTTTCCTAACTCCACAGAGAAAATATAATGTTCGATTTTCGAAATACTAAGAAGGTGATAATTTGTCTTACCTCGAGAGCTTTAAAATGAGCCCCATCAAGTAGTAGACCAGTCAAGAATTGAAAAAAAAATTGAAAGCTCGGATATCTTTCTCGAAGCCGCATGCTACCGAAAAGCGATTTGTACGAAACTAAAACTTTCCTGTTTTGAGACAACGTATAGCTTGGAAAGGGCAAGGCAATTTGTGCTGATCGTGTTCTGGCCCTGGTCCAGGGATTCGAGTTCCATCCTTTCTTAATAGGATTGAGCACGAACAACGCCTATGTACACAGTATTCATCTCTCGAGTTAATTTTTAAAACACGCAAAGATGACAATCGATACTACACGATAGCCTCTCCGATGCAGTTCACCCTTTCAAAGGGATAAAACATTATGGAAGAGGTTCTTGGTTGTCTTGGAAACGGAGTCTTTTTTTTCCATTTAATCTTGAATCTTGTCAGTATTAGCCGATTTGCAGCCCCGAGAAAATAAAACAAGTCGTTTTAAGAGAACATACTTTCAGGGGATGGATGAAAATTAAAACTGACATAGTTGTTTGACAAATGAGGTCCCGAGGCAAGAAATCTGTAAAATCTATATCATTGTTACTGAGTTAAATGTCAGAATTAGAGACTTAGGTATTACTATTGCTAATATTACTATAGTTTCCGCTTCATGGACGGGTTTGTGATATGCATATTAATGTACGTATTTTTTGCACTTCATTATGGGAAGGGACTAGCTTAATATTCAGTGAAAACTTAGCAAGAAGTTCACAGATATAAGAAATAGTCAAAGGGTTTTTGTCCTGTATGACTGAAAAATCCGGCTTTTTTACTAACTGTCTATGATTATAAGACCATCGCATTTGAACGAACTTGAGATCATGCAAGTAGATTCTTCAACAAAGTCTATAGGCCAAAAGGGAGTAATTTTTCTTTTTTTCCCCGTTTATATCTGTTAGAGAATATCTTAACTAGCACCTCCAGTTCGGGCGCAGTTGTGTATCAAAGCATACAGGAAATAGTATGCAAATACGGTTGAAGTCATTTTACAAAAACAATGAGATGCATCCAGGTTTAAGTTTCGACCTGAAATAATGTGTCCGAAAAGCATCATCATCTGCGGCGATTTTCAAATTTTGCTCGTCGTGCGTTTTTGCCGCTGGTACCGCGTTGCCATGGCAACCAAGATTCCGCCTGGATCAAATAAGTGCTTACCGTATAAAGCGGTAATCTTAACGATTCTAGGGATTACACGTTGACAAAATGTTCCGATGCGTGTGTTAGCGAACAAATTTCACAGCCATTTTGCGTGACCGAGTTTTCGGAGAAACCTCCTCGAAACGGGTAAAAGAGTTTGTTCAATTAAGAATGAAAGTCACGAGTATTACATCTGGCAGGCACTTGGAGGAACAAACAGTCGTTAGAAACATCAAAAAGCTTATTCCGGAGTCTGTACCGGCAACTGTTTACACAACTATGTCAACTTTCCCTTTCCCCGTAAATAACAAATTAACAGGTATGAGTAAATTTACTTTCCCTTGATGTGAGAAGTTGCTTGTTGTGGGTATATACTCTTGCTTAAATTGCCTTGGCAACGGAACGATTTCTGGGACTCTGAAACTGATCAAGAGGAATTCCCACTGTGTGACATTTCACAGACGGCATTCCATCATTTTAATTTCCCCAGAAGTCACGTTCTATGTAAGGAATGTATAAAAAAATCACAGAGCACTGTCTCTACTTAGGCGGTTTCTCGTCCGTCATCCATTATCTGGCCGACTGACAGGCATCCTCAATCTCGAGTGGAGCATTGTTATCACCGTCAAAATAAGATGAATACGAATTTTCACAAAATATTTATCACTTTGTCTCAATCAGAAGCCCCCCATCAATCAAGCGTTCTCCTATTAAATGCGGCGTGTTCCCAGCTCGACGTCGTCTTTGAGTGGCTCGTCAGTCCCGCTGAAATCTTCCCAGCGCTCGTCTCAAAGGCCACAAAATTGTTCCTCATTGATAACCGTCTCCCATTTTCCATTAGTGTTTACTGTCTCTGATGTTTTAATCAATGTAAGAAAATCGCCAAGACATTTGGATTTTAACGTAGATAAAGAGAAGCTAGAATCACCTTGATAAGTTGACGTCATTTGTGAATGGAGGAGACTTGTGTTTGCCGTCAGAGCGGGTCGCAACTGATTTCTTTAGATACCACCTAACCATCGGGAGTGACACGTGGAGCAGACAAGACGCTCTTTACGAAGACCATGAGGAACGACACATTATAAGAGATTAAACACATAGTTATGGGCTATCCTAGCCTACCTGTCTGTAAAATTCTCCGTACATTACATCGAATGAAATGAACAACTTTATGTGAAGAGAAAAAAAAAACGGTCCTTTCGTTTAGGCAGTGTGTAGAAATTATTACCAAAGTTTAACGTTTTTGTCGATTTGGATTTGACCTTTCCAGATGAAGCAGGTGGGGTTGTGGATTGACGTCGAATTAAATGCTGGAGGATTCAGAGCATGTCACGCCAGGAAATGAGTTTGTACATTCAAGTACAGGGGTTTTGTATCAAAGTACCTCAGAACAGGAAATGGTTTTACGTATACTGGGTTCGCAAATTGCGGTGATGGAACGGCTATCGTTTTTACGGTGAACACACGGTGATATTTCAGACAAACCAGGGCGCAGTGTAGTCTCGTTTGTCACTAAGATCGCGTAAAAAATGGTCGTTCTATATGCAGTTGTCCGGCCTTGTAAGCAGTGCGATCACCAGCGATCAAAATAAAGAGAAAAAAAAGCCTGACCCTGTCCGGTCATGTCCGGTCATATTCTAACTGCAGTCACGTCTTGAAATGTACCTTACACAATATAGAGCTCCCATCTTGTTGTTTATCTATTAAATTTTGGTCCAGACTATCATGCATTTATGAACAACAAGATTGCATATTCTTCACAGTGCCTTCCGTTTGCACGGATAATAGTTGTGGTTAAGAAGAAGAATATGTGCTAGTTCGCCTCTTTTTTCAGGACAAAAAAAATTGTTAAAAATATTAGCAAACGTTATAGACGGTGCATCCATAAGTCACAGTGTCTTGATGGCCCCTGAGAGCAAATCAAAATGATGTTTCGCATAGCATACCGGTCCTGTTACCATAGCGATAAGATCACCATCGTTTGAAAAGAGACCGCAGAGGCCAAAGCCTTGTCGTCGATTATACTGTCCCTCTAAATGCACCTTACACGTGCCAGAACAGTACTGTCGTTCAGCTTCCATCAGTTGTGACTCGTGACGTTGTTCACTATTTTTGTTCCGTTTTGTAAAGCACGGCTTCTTGCTCTACTTCAAACTCGTATCGAAATACTTAGTTTTTCAACTTATCGACACAGCCTGTGTGCCTGTAATCTACTATGTTGCTGATGACAGCCGTTCAGATGATAAGTCTCGTGTCAAAAAAATCATTTGCATATTGCGCACACTGTGTTGTTTTTGAAGGCTCACACTTTATATTTAACCAGGCTTTAGGAACAAGAAGTAAATAATGTACTTTATTGTCGAGAACAAACATTAAAATAAAGACATCATGGAAAGTTGCAGCCACTTCCCCTTCAAATCCAAGTTTTTTTGTGATAAGCCATACAATATCAAACGGAAGACATGCAATATTCTGGCCCTATTCAATAAAATATGAAAATAGGTCACGAAAGCTTAACCCTGTTCGCCCGCCATAAATTGCAGTCAACTCTCGAAATGTGCCTTCCCCGCAAAGACAGCTGTAGTTAAATACGGCCTCTTTGCAAACGTACGTCAAAGACTTCAGAACAAGTGTACTTTCGATCTCTAATATGATTAGGTCGACGAAGTAATTTGGATCTCTACATTAAATTAAACAATCCGAAAACAAACAAACACGCAATGATTAATGGAGAGCTTTGCTGTGATTGATGCAAAGCTGCCCGCTTTTAAATTGAGTCAACCGTATGCGTCGTCATGAACGGGCATTTAAAGAATTTTACTGAGCAAACATTGCGAATTACTATACACAGTGTGCCATATACGCAATCTCCGTGTGTGCTCCTAATTTAACAGACATGCTCAAATTTAAGAAAACGACGTTGCCGCAAGGCTTGTATTATCCGAAGGACTGAATTATTGTCTGGGATCATTTTCTCGAAACGTCGGTTTATAGTCTCTGTAAACAACATTCAATTCAAATTAATTTGGCGTCCTTCCAACAAAATTAGTCTCATTTTTTTCCGTTCAAGAATAGAAACTTTACTTATCTCCGAATCCCGCAAAATCCTGCGGGGCAAATGTACCTGATGGAAAATGGACTTAACTCGCTCGAACCCCTTTCTTTCAAAATGTCTTTTTATGAGGGGTATTTCATCGTAGCCACGGTAAACTGACCTTTGAGCTTCCTTAATGAAAAGTGCAGATGCCGACAGGGGAAACAAATTAATATCGAAAGTTCCGCAATTACAAAGGGAAAACACGCACCGGAGGGGTTGCTAAGGGCAGCAACTGATATGCTGACGTGAGACTGCAACTTTTGCGACTCATGAATATTAACACAGTCGCCGAAGACACAGCTATCTATTCTGGTTCATTTTTCTTTTCTTTTTTCATTACAAAAATGCAAATCTACAATACGGATGGCCATCTGAGCGAATGAAGTGCGAGTGTAATTCAGGTTGCACCGCGTTCGATATTGAGATCTATTACCTCGTGACGTGCGAATGTCGTAGCCAGCCTGCAAACGGCAATACTGAGAAATAATTGAATTCTGGATGAAAGAATTCACCGGAAATGATTTCGACAATAATTCAAGTGACACGCCAGTGATTTCTCTTTTTTTCTGGAGTAATGCAACAATATGTTGCCTGTCACTTATATGTTCAAAGCAATGTATAAGGCAAAAGCTTGTTTCGTTTTCCCGCGTCTTGAAATTTAAAGGCAAAAAGTCGCTGACGTGACGCCATTTCTTTATATCACTTTAACCCGAGTGCCAGTGTACCCCATATTCTGGGACTATGCCATGGGCCTTTGCATCTTCAGTGCAAGAACAGATTTTTGTTTCACACACGATATTATTGAGAATGTTCTCCATCAAAAATTCGTGTCGCTTGGCTTAATGGTAGGGTCAAGGTTTGATTAGCTTTTGCTGTGATTGTCGCGTGAATCATTTATCTTTCATCTGCATAACTAATGAGTTAAGAAATAGTGCTCTCTTCTATACAGTAGCTGCTTGACCGTTGTTTAAAATCTGGAGCAGGATGCAGAGTAACCGTATAGGGTTCTCGGCAGTGCCATTGTTATCGTTTACGAATTTGAATATCGAAATAGCGTCTGCGATTCGGAGTTTGCAAGTCAAGAACTATTAAACCTTTTGAATCGTTTAGAAAACAGAATGTTTGAATGTTACGGTTGGCAATAGGCAAAATTTTCTTTCTTTTGGCTGGTGAAATGTGGAAAAAAAATTATTCAACAATGCCATGTCAATAAACGATTGGTTTGCATATTTAAGTACCCTTTCTTTCGCAAAATTTTCTAGACATAATGTCAAACGATTTTGCATAGAAGTGTTTAGCACGATATATATGTAAATGGTGGTAGGCGTGAATTTCACCACCTGGCTAATTTATACATTTCATTATTTATAGGCGTATGGGTACGTTTCTTAAAAGTGTGCCTAATTTGATTAATCCTGCTATTTTGATAATTAAAAAGTAATAACATAAGTACTAGAAATGGAGCAGTGTCACATTGATTAATTCTTAATTTGCATATATAATGAACATAATGTAATGACATATACATCTCATTGTTGACATGGTTACATGTAGATGAGCATGACTCACTTAATTAGGACAAAAATTCATACTCGATTAAGTTAACGATATAGGAATATCTTAAAATAGCGCAAACACTTTGATGAAGCTTGTTTCAGATATTAATCACACAAAGGTACAACGGTATAAGCATATAAGTCGTGCATCACCCTAATGTAAAGCACTTTATCCCTGGCTTAACGCTGGTATACCCTATTGCCTAAACCCGAACACGCGTGGGCCATTTCAAACTGAACATCGTTCATTCTAGCTGCTGGTGAAACAAACTCGCCTGATCAACTGCCAGTAATGTCGATCGTTTTACGATGTTAATAAATGTATTGTTTTGGTGACTGACTTATCATATCAAAAGTTAAGTCATTTAAGTCTTAATGTTTTACACTTTGTGATTGAATTGAGTAAAATATCGACAAAACAACTAAGCGATCCAATATCAGTCCATAACATAAAAAAATTAAATCAAACAAAAGTAGTAAGAATATTATGACATGGCGGAAAAAACAGCTTTCAATCATTCATCTTCATATTTTACTTCATATTTATTGGTGTCGTCGTCGCTTGTTATGGAGAATGGTGCAGACTTTATAGAACGATGGGGAAATATGTTACAAAGTCCTGAAACCTACAGTTCAACGGATTACTACATCGCACGCATGTAGGTTATACAGTTTCCCCGTCGGCCATGATTAGCACAGTTATCATACGGTCCATTCGCTTTTCTTTGATAAGACCGCATTTTTGAACAGCATGAGCCATGCCAACTATATATATAGTGAGCCAGTGAAAACGTATAGGTTAAAAATATTCCCGCTCTGTTTTATGGAACCACTTGTGAGTGGCAAGCTGGAAGAATCCGTGGCAGCAACGCAAGTGTATAGAGTAATGAAGTATATTTCATCCAATTGAATTTCAAATTGTATTTCAAATTCGTTACCGTACGTATGGACAAATGTAGACCTTTGGACATTATAATACAGTGTCTCGGGTTCGATGAAACTCCTCTATTTGTATTGTTTTGTCTATAAATTTAACACACACACACACACACACACACACCAACGCCAAACTAGGCTACAATGAAAGCCCGATGTAACTTTTAACACTTTTTTGCGACGTTATGTAATGAAATACACAGTAATCGGCTGTATATCTGTAAGGTGCATTGTGTCGAATACATTTGAATTTCTCTGCGGACATTCAATTTTCCACGACTGTGAAGCACCTTACATCATCAGAATGCATTGTGTTGACAAACCAGATATGTACTCTTTGTTAATTACAGCATGCCTTTGACGTTACACAAGGATGTAATACACTGACAGGAAAGATCCCACGAAAAAAGTGAGGAAAGTTGAGGTATGACTTCCCATATTTAATGGGCATCTAGATACGGTAGTAAAACTTTCACGTATGCCCTTCCTTACTTGAGAATAAATGACTGCGCATGTCCAATACTAACCCTTAAACGTCGCTTGGATTCATTTTCTCCCCTCTTTAAGGCAGTAATAGACGTCTCGAAATTTAAAGTCGTCAACTTTTGCTCACACGTTCCGTAAGAAACTTTACCCCGTTCCCTCTCGAAAACAAGAATAAAAATAATTTACCGACACTTGAAATTCAAAATGGCTGCCATCCCTATGTTAACTAAAATGGTGAAATAACCATTTTCGACTTTCATAAAAATAAGCCGGTGGAAAATATGTACTCCATCGGTTACATAATGAGCCCATATAAACTGTAGAAAACAAAGGTGGAGAGACTGAATGTCTGTCCCGGAAGTGTATTCTATCTTATCCAACAGGCCCTGGTGCAGTTTAGGTCATGGGAAGTGGCGGGAAAACCGAGGAGCCCAGTCGTCAGGCAGTCTTGGAAAGCTTTAACTTGACCTCTGCTCAATGGTAAAGACCGCATTCGATCTGAGTAACAAAAGCCTTGCCCTTCGAATAAAACCCTACAAATTCTCCTACTCATTAACGTTTTTACTGCCTGTGAGAAATGCCTACGAAAGCTATTACCGGCGAATACGTCACCTGCGATGAATTCATTACACGAGTTCTACATCTCTGTAATTTTGTGCCCCAAAAGGCATACAGTATTTTTTTTCCAAAAAAGAAGATACGAGACAGGTTTAGGTGTTTAAATAGGACAAGACTTTGATAAGAAGAACAATTTTCGTGTTGAAGGGAAAGATTGTGAGCATGTTACGTGAGAGAGTTATTCGACAAACCCGTAATGCTCAGTACTACACGACGACAAATTGTCCACGGGAGACTCGCAGTTAAATTGGTCAAGCTAATCGACTTTTGTAACTCATCAACAAAGACGGCTTTCAATTGCGAAAACATTTCAATGAGTTTGGCTCTTCTAAATATTGCCCGACTCTTCAGAAAATATAAAGTCTCGAATGTCGCTGTACAGGATTTTTTTGTCCCAAAAGACATCGCATATACCTTTGGCATTCACACCTTATGTATAATCCAGTAAAATCTGC